>NC_056750.1:179204966-179384966 GCF_019279795.1 Protopterus annectens | reverse complement strand
TTACACCACTTGCTCATCTGTGTCTGTCTACATGGTGACATCCAGCAGGTACAGGTATGTGAATTATGTACTGTAGTGCCCTTAGTTTGATTCCTTTGAGCAACTGTATGGATGTGTGAGGGCAGATTTACTCAACATTAATAGGATATGTGGGACAATACATACATCCACTCGTATATCTACAGGGATGTCTCTATAAATGTAGCTGTGTATGCATGATATGTATATGTGTTATGTAGATATATGTGGACAGTCTATGTATCACTGTAATATATACAGCCATATATATATATATATATATATATATATATATACATATTGGTATTTATCTATTTGACAGTACATAGTGATAGACATGCTAATCATGTGATAGCCAGATAGGGACAGACAGATATGTATACATATATGTCTGTATGTACAGATGTGTTTACACATTGCAGGTCATTTTGATGATGAGGCAACAGAATTGTGCTAATTTTAACTAAGTGTAGGAGCATTCCCATTGGGACTGTCAGTGCTTACAAGGTGATTCCAGGCCAGACCTACCTGTACTCTAGTCTGGGATTTTGTCTGTTGCAGACATTGCCAGCTGCACCTGTTTCTGCAGTACTGCACTTCCATCAAATTGTCCACGGCATTCCCCAGCTGTCTGCTGTACTTAATATGTGACTGAGGTTCATACTGTTACTCTACATACAGACTGACAGTCTGCATACCTCTCAAATGTACAGATTTTTACAGAATTTCTAGAATTTTGTCTCATATTTCTGGTTTGTTCCTCATAGATTTGTAGTGTACTGGTAAATTATTGTATATTGAAGTCACTGAATAATACTAACTATAGACAAACATTTCAGTGTTGGGCTTTATATCCTTCAGATATTCTGTAATAATGTGACTCAATTTCATACAAACAACTGTCTAGGTTACTCGGAACAATCTGTACTGTCTGTCTCTATTTTTGGGCCTTTTCTGCCCCATTCTTCCTGGCTTGGTCCAGATTTCTTGCACTAACAGATTGAGAGATATGACAGTCTGTGGAAACACCAGCATACTAATACATCATGTGCAAAAGCTGTGCATACTTCCAGATTTGAACCATCAACACCATTACCCATACTAACATCCCTAGCCCACTGAGACACAGAGGCTGCCAGACAGAAATGTGTCCTTCATCACACAATCAACAGCATACATATGTACATTGTTAACCCTGTGTTACATGAGACATACACTGTGTGATCAGGTTCTATGTCACAGCCCTGTGATTGCCTGGCCTGCTGATATACCAGTGCTGACTTACTGTTATGGCATTTGTATGGGAACACTGATGTGTTGGGAGAGGGGGAAGAACAGCACATGATCTGCTGGCATAGACAGTAGTGCAAATATGTGACCCCACTGTTTAACATTTCCCTTGACTGCTGTAGTGAATATTCCAACCATGAGGCCTAGTGAATATTACATAACACATACTATTGGACTGGGCCTCTGTAGTCCCATGTAGATGTTACATCTCTCCAAACAGCCCACTATATTACTTTGCATACATGCAGGAGGTCCATATGTACAATACCATATTATAGTACTCCTTACAAGTGGTGTGTAGGTAAGTGACATACCTTGCAAATGCGGCAGTTGACAGAACTGTAGTTCAGGGGTGACTCTGATCCATGCACCTCTGTCTGATGCATGCATTGCACAACCAATACATGGTTAGGTACAGGTTGTGTGGGTTGCCTGGCATCATTTTTAATATATGTATGTGAGTTGGAGTAAGGTGACAGTCCTTAGGGCCCTAGGGTTGTCAGTGCATGTGCTATGCGTTGTCTCTTAGCCAAAGCCAGGGCATGCCTACATCTGCCTACAGGGACATCATTAGGGGGTTCCTCCTCCGAGTCCTCCTGTGAGTATGGCTGTGGTGACCTAGGAATTGGTGGGGGCTGTGTATCCCTTCCCTTTGCTGATCCTGCTGCAACTGTTTCTGCATGATCATATTGTGTAGCATGGCACATACTGTGAATATCTGTGTACATGTGGCTGGACAGTACTGCAAGGCTCCACCCGATATATCAAGGCACAGTGACATGACATGCAAACACATGGAAATGTGTGCCCCATGGGTAAATAAAGCTTAGCACTTGATGTACATGCCCCCCCCAGACTTTCAAGCTCAGCATGATGGCGCACCGCACAAATAGGCACAGCTAAGCTCAAAAAAGGCTTAGATGTTATTGGACACACCCTCCCTTGATGTCAGCTACCTCATGTGTGGACACTAACATGGTTCTGTGTCTAAACATAGCGGATGTGTGGACACAGATACCCATTTTTGCTATTCAATAACTCCACCTCATTTGCATAGGGATCTGTGCTCTGTCTGATGCATGCATTGCACAACCAATACATGGTTAGGTACAGGTTGTGTGGGTTGCCTGGCATCATTTTTAATATATGTATGTGAGTTGGAGTAAGGTGTCAGTATTTAGGGCCCTAGGGTTGTCAGTGCATGTGCTATGTGTTATCTCTTAGCCAAAGCCAGGGCATGCCTACATCTGCCTACAGGGACATCATTAGGGGGTTCCTCCTCCGAGTCCTCCTGTGAGTGTGGCTGTGGTGACCTAGGAATTGGTGGGAGCTGTGTATCCCTTCCCTTTGCTGATCCTGCTGCAGCTATTTCTGGAGGATCATATTGTGTAGCATGGCACATACTGTGAATATCTGTGTACATGTGGCTGGACAGTACTGCAAGGCTCCACCCGATATATCAAGGCACCAGAAGCATGATTTCAGAAGCCCAAACACATGCTCAATGATGTTCCTAGTTTGTGTGTGTGTGTGTGTGTGTGTGCCTCATTATGGTGTTCTTCCATGGGTATGTGTGCATTTCTGATGGGTATCATCATCCACAGTTCCAGTGCATAGCCAGCATTCCCCAGTAAATGGCCATGTGGGATGCCCCCCCCCCTAGCAAACATCTGGTACAGCTGTAATGCATGCTGCATATGGGAGTTGTGATAACTGCCTGGGCTGCCAGCACACACATTCATGATAAAACCCAGGGCATTGCACATGGCCTGGCAGTTGATGGAGTGGTACCCCTTGCGGGTGACATAGATACTATCCTCCTCACTGGGTGGTGCCTTGATGTGTACATGAGTGCAGTCTATGGCACTCAGTACCGCACGGTAGTGTGGTACATGGTAAGAAATGTTGCATATTTTTGGCCCTCACCTCAGAGGGTGAGGGGAAAAATGTGCTCACTGGCATGTGGTAGCATGGCATCCAGGAGCTGGTGGAGTACCCTGGATGCTGATGCCTGTGAGACCTCCATCATGTCCCCAGTTGATCTTTGGAAGGCACCTGTGGCTATTATCCTAAGGGCTACCCAAATCTTTGTTGCCACTGGGATGGGTTCCCTTCTGTTGGCTCTGGGTCTGAGTTGGGGGAAGCAGAGCTCAGTGAGTTCTTGTAGTATGTACCTGTCCACCCTGTAGCACTCTACAATCTCCAGCTCGTGTAGCAACTGGAAGGTTACTCTGGGAAAAACATTGTTCTCTTTCTCTGCCTAGGTCTATTGTCAGCAGCAGCAGCACTGACTTCAGCATCTAGGATATACAGATGTAGCAAACCTGCAGCATCCCCTAGCATTCTTTCAGTTAAAATACCCAAATCTGTACTCCAATGGTGCAGAGTATGGGGGGAAAATTAGATTGTAGGGTGTATGCATACTTTATATTGCTCAGCTGTAGTTGCTGACTGTGTGATTGGCTACCTATAATGCATTCCACCTGCCTAGTATATCATTAACATCATTTAATGACCCTAGTTTAAGTTAAACAGGCATCAAACCTAATTAATGTGTCATTGCCTTTCAGATACAGTCAGCACTGTGGTGCACCACACAGACGTAGATAAACAGAGCTTAGCACTTAGTGTGCACCCACACCCATACTTCCAGGCTCAGCACAGTGGCATGCCATGCAAACACATGGAAATGTGTGCCCCGTAGGTGAATAAAGCTTAGCACTTAATGTACATGCCCCCCCAGACTTCCAGGCCCAGCATGACGGCGCACTGCACAAATAGGCACAGCTAAGCTCAAATCAGCTTAGACGTTATTGGACACACCCTCCCGTGATGTCAGCTACTTCATGTGTGGACACTAACATGGTTCTGTGTCTACACAGAGCGGATGTGTGGACACAGATACCCATTTGTGCTATTCAATAACTCCACCTCATTTGCATAGGGATCTATGCTCAGACCCTGGAAACAACACAGTTCAAAGCTCTACCATGTTAGCAACAGCACATATACACCATTACAGATATGCCACACAGGGTTCTGTAATACATTTCTGTCACATAATATTACTTTTGTTTTTCCAATTTTTTTTTTTTTTTTTTTTTTTTTTTTAATGAGGCATGTTTGCACACTGTGGTGTGCTGCGCAAACATGCACAGATTAATAAAAAAATATTCTCATTTCCTCTAGCAGGAATCTTCTGTCAGATATCACATTTTCTCTAGCAGGAATCCTTTGCCCTGACTGCCAGATATCACATTTTCTCTAGCAGGAATCCTCTGCACTGACTGCTAGATATCACTTTCTCTCTAGCAGGAATCCTCTGCACTGACTGCCAGATATCACATTTTTTTCTAGCAGGAATCTTCTGCATTGACTACTAGATATCACATTTTCTCTAGCAGGAATCCACTGCACTGACTGACAAATATCACATTTTCTCTACCAGGAATTCTCTGCACTGACTGCCAGATACCCCGTTTTCTCTGTCACACACACAAGATTAAAAGCAAAGGCGTGTGAATAAAATGAATGGCAGTTCTAGAATCTCAAACCAAAGAGTACAAAAATAGATAGGAAAAATGTGTGGGATGGGGAATGTGTGTCAGGAGGATGCAAACTAGCTAATGATAGTAAAACATTTGACATATCCCTTACTTTTAGTAAAACAAACCTGTGAATTATTTAAACAGAATGGGTTGTTGCCTTTTATTTCTTCTTAAATCAAATTAAGAGTAGTCATCACAAAAAAATGCCACTCTACTCAATCACAGTGCTGGAATATGTTCAAGTAAACTGCTCTCAGGAAGAAATGGAGTTAAATAACACAAGTTTTCTCTTAGAAACACTTCAACTGGTTGGATGCAATACAAAAAACAGAACCAGTAATGCTTAACAAATATAGTAACAAGAGTAATTACAAATATAAAAGCAATCCGTCTATCTATCTGCAGTATACAATAGGATTTTCAGAAGCCTAGCTATGCATTCCCAATAAATTTCTAATCCTGATAATTTTAATACAATTAATTCAGAGCCCCATGTATTATGATCATGAATAACCCATGGGCAGGGCAGACATTTACACGTTAGCACTGTCCATAAGAGACAAGGGTGCCAATCCAGCTGTGAATATGTTGTGTCCTGTCCACTTATCCATATTACGCTTAAACTGAAATGTTCTTTGTGTTACACGGATACCATATAGTACATGGATACTGTAAATGCATATATATAAAATATATATATTTATTCTCTAATCAGTATTATGTTACATTTATTAAATTACTAGTATGTTTCTTCCTATTGTTTTAACTGTTATGACTGCTATTCTAAATTGATGAGTTCTACATTTGTTTGTTTACACAATATTAATAACTCTCTGTACTAATATTGTTACTGTTAAATGTTGAAAATACCTTCTGTTATGGAGCTTTTCTCCCCAGGACTCCATTGAAAACGGGTTCTTTATGGCCCAATGGACTATCCTGGTAAACCAACGGCAATAAATAAAAATAAAAAAATAAATATATATATATATTTATATATATATATCTATATAGAGAGAGAATGACAGATAGATCCACTACTAATGGTCAGTCCATAGAAACACTGACATGCTTTACACTGACACACCAACACTGACAAATAACACTTCGACACATTTTAGTGCATGATCCAAAGCTAATCTTCAGAACAAGCAATAAAAACAAAACTGTTATTTGCAGGGGTCAAGCCCCCTACACCCTCCATGCAGATGGCTGCACTCCCCTCATACCCCCTGCTAATTATATATACTAACTCCAAGATCGCATATTTATGCCAGGACACCTACATGTGTATATGCATGTGAATATATATATATATATATATATATATATATATATATATATATATATATATATATATATATAAATATAAACAGAAATGGATAGCGTGTGGGGAAAAAGAAATACAGGGTATTATGAATATAATGGAAAGAGACTTGTTACACTTTCATTTTTATGCTGGCATTTAAAGCTGTTGCTATATCTATAGTATTTCTCTACAGAGATTATTAACAAGGAGGAAAATCAAAAAATACTTAGGGACAGTAATAGCAATGATTACCCCATCACAAAATCTAGCAGGAGTAAGCCTTAATTAATAATTTGCATGGGCAGAACATTGCTCTAGTACAACGCTCATATTCCTAGTATGGATACTCACTGACAGCATCATTTTACACCTAGCAATTAAACATACAACTGGGTCATTTAACAGATGCAGCTAAAGCTACTTCTTGGCTTCCATGTACAAGTGAAGCATTGCGCCTGCTCTAACCATATTACACATTGTTATACTATGCTATGGTCCTCTTCATGAGCGCACACTACTTAATATTGCTTCCACTGCCAAATCTGGTTTATTGATTTACTGTAATCCCATGTAATTTATGACAAAAAAAATTTAAAAAATTAAACAATTTATGAGGGACAGCAAAAATATGAGGCAATATCAGAAATGTTCTGCAAAAAATGGAGACGGATGAAGGCACACAACTCTAATGCACTTAGAAAAGTTAAAAGGACAACAGGTTTTGCATCTTAATTTTCAGAACAGTAAAAACTATAAAACTCTAATTACTGACACTAAAGACTGATTGTAACTCTTAGTCATTCATCAGAAAATTAAGCATTTTCACAGTAGGAATGGAAAAAATATGAGACAAAATCAGAGGTTCTGTAAAACAAGGAATGATAGGAACACACACACACACACACACACACACACACACACACACACACACACACACACACACACCAAGGAAAAGCAAGAAGACCAGGAGACATGTGAAGAAGAAATATGGACATGGAAAAGAGATTTAATATGGTGTAATACTTATGCAAAGGAGAAAGTAAACCTAACCAATACAAAAAGAGCAGCACCAAAGATATCTGAAGAAAAATATAGGGAAAGGAATCCAGATATGGAAAACTTTACAATACAAAAAATAAGAAGACTAAGAGGAAAAGTAGAAAAAGAGATGAGTAATGGAGAGGTCAAAGAAAGAGAAATTGAGGTTATGGAACAGCTGCAAAGAGAAGGATTCAGTGTAGTAAATTGAATACAGAAAGCACCACACCAGGATAGAGCAATGGATAACCAAATTAAGAGGAAACCAGTGAAACAGAAAGCAATTGGTCAGGTGCCATATCAAGATATTTTGGAGCCTTCCACAGGAAACCAGTATAAATGTTCATTTGAAGCTAGACAGCAAGGAAAGGAACAGGAAACTGTGGAAGCTGATGCAGTCAATGTTGAGGAGTGATAGGCCAGTGAATTCCCATATGACAGAACAACAGATGACACAGGGTGAAATTAAAGAGAATGTGCCACAAGAAGATGCTATAGAACTTTCTATAAAATACCTGCAGAAAACAGAAAACAGGGGATGTGCCCTCAGTATGGAAGAAAATGAGTTAAGAGAAGAGCTGCTTGATTTAATAGACAAAGACAGATATATCAAGATCAATGAGAGAAATAGACTGCAGAAGCTTAATAAAACCACAAAAGTCAGAAACCTGATCAAACTAATGAACACAGTAATTAGGACTGTCCATACAGATCCATGTGATATAACAGAAGTAAACATAATATATTACTGTGCTGCTAAATTAATAACTGATAAATTTCTACCACAGGAACACAGGGTAGTGAGGGAAAAGAGGGGGTGAAAGTGAATACCATCATGGAAATATCGAATAGAGAAAACTATAAAGCAGCTAAGATAAGAAGTGTCATTATTAGAAGACTATAGAAGAGGAAATAGATCAACAAAAATACTAAGAAAGATAGATGTGATAAAAGCAATGTGCAGTATTAGAAAAGACCAGGATCTATTATGCACTATTGGAGATAACAGACTAAAAATTTCAAAACAGGTGGAAAGACTTAGAAGGTACGAAGATAAATATAAGGGAAAAGCAAAAATAAGCACTTTATTGATGAACCAAAACGTTTTATAGAGAACTGGGAAATAAGGTAAAAGGAGTTGAAAGACTGGCAAAAAAGAGGAAGTAGATACATTTTGGAGAAGTATCTATGAAGATCCTGTGGAACATAACAAAGATGCTAAATGGATAGAAGTAAAAGAAAGAATAAGAAGTTTAAAGGTACAGGATATGAAATGTGATGAAATAACACCTAGAGAGATCGAAACAAAGTTGAGAAAAGCCTCTGACTTGAAAACCCCAGGCCCAGATGCAGTACCTAACTTTTGGCTTAAAGTATTAACTTCTTTGTGCGAGGATTTAGTCATAAGTAATAACTAGTTACATGCGCACCCTGAACACCGCACTGGTTAACAACAGGAAAGTAATGCTCTTACTTAAGAGTGAACCTACAAGCTACCCTAAGAATTATAGACCAATAACTTGTCTTCCAACTAAGTATAAACTATACAGGGGAATTGATGCCGACAGAGTTTACAGTCATTTAGAAGAAAACTCAATTATGGCAGTTGAACAAAAAGGCAATAAAAGAAAGTCATACGGAACAAAGGATAATTTGTTGTTAAAGTTATAATAGAGAACTGCAAGAAGGGGAGGAATCTAAACATGGCATGGATTGACTACAAAAAAGCATTTGATAGTATCCCACATTCATGGATAAAAGAGCGCTTCAAAATGTATAAGATACACCCTACACTGATTGACTACATTACAGTAACCATGAAACGGTGGCAGACCACTTTGCAATTAGGCCATGATAAAGGACAGATTATAATCCCAGGGATAAAAATTCAAAGGGGGATATTCCAATGGTGGCTGTCTGTCACCATTGCTATTCTGCCTTCCATTAATCCATTAAGCTTACACTTAACAGCTTAGGCCATGTCTACAATTTGGCTTCTAGAAAACAACAAAGTCTAATGACTTCTCATCTTCTCTTTGTCGATGATTTAAAACTGTATAGCTCATCAGATCAGGAAGTGAAAGCACAGCTGCAGGTTGTCAAAACTTTTTCAGATGATATTGGAATGTCATTTGGTTTTGATAAATGTGCAAAAGCAACCTTTAAAAAAGGAAAACTGCAGCACCAGGAAAATATCAGTTTGGGAAAAGAATGTGGCACAACTGTAAGTACCATTTGTACTTATGATTGTACTTACATATTGAATCAAAAAACCTGATGTAGAAATCACCATCTTTTGACTTAGCTTTTCTGCCTTTGCTTCATAGGAATCCCCACTAGTGTACTCACTTATACCATATTCCAATCTTTTTTAATTAGTACTCTATTGAGTCATAATTTACTGCATGTCCCTTTCTAAAACCCCTGGCATAACTACATTATTTTCCTACTTCTCAGTGAACTGCAGCTCCCCATTGGTGCATAAATAATAAAAACAAATTGAAAGGTAACATTTAAACCAAAACAATAGCTGCCTTCTTTCTGTAGTTGCTAACCTTCTCACTGATTGTTTTCTGTTTTGGTGATTGCTGCTCCTCCCGGAAGGTGTAACCCACACTGTTCGCCCTTCAGGCTCGCTCCGCTCCCCTACCCTGCCACCAGATCCCACCCAACCCCACTACCTGTACTTTTATACATCCCCTGACTCCTCCCCACCCAACACCTCTCCAATCACAATACACTTAAGCCAAACCCCACCCACCACTCCTACAATGCTCTACATAACATCTCTCCCTATAACTCCATTTGCCCTACTAATCTCTCTCTCTCTTCTCTTACCTATCTCACACTTTTTCCCAACCCTTGTCATAACTCTCACACACACTCCACTACATCTTACCATAAACCTCACTTCCCATCCTACTCATCCATCTCACATGAACTCTTTACCTCTAACCCAATCTATTTTTTCAAACCAAAACGGCTCCCAACCCAACCCCCCGTACTCATCTCTTAAATCTGGTACCAGAAAATCACTACTCTCAAACAACTCAAGCTACCCTATCCCAATACACTGCCTCACTCTTCTACTCCACTACATCTCTCTCTCACTAGCCAGCAACATCCTTAACATCAGTCTCACCAAACCCTTCACTCAACCCACAAACTCAAAGTCCATTCGCCTTACAGCACTTAATGCACAAAGTCTAAAAATCAAACTCCCTAACCTCCATGCCTGGCTTTGCCATAACCACCCTGACATTACTGCCGTTTCTGAAACCTGGCTGAAAACCTATATAAAATATAACAAAATCCTACCACCAGGTTTCCAAATCATTCACAATGACAGAGCCTACAAAAAAGGAGGTGGAGTAGCAATAATCTACCCCACCTCCCATACCATAACTCCCTACGCCAATAAAATACCAACCTTTGCCAATGCTGAAATTATAATAGGTTTACTAAAAATAAACAACCACAAGTCCATATGTATTGCTACCCTCTATATTCCCCCTGATGATAATATCAAAACTCTTGAAAAAATCCTGTTCTGATTCTCCTCCAATATAAAAAATTAAACATATATACTCGGTGATACCAGCATCAGCTGGAATCCTATTAACTCTGAAGCCCCGTCTCACATAATCAACCTGTACAACTTCTCCCAACTAATACAATCTCAAACCAGACCAAATAAAGATGGTACCTCTTGTACCATCATTGACTGAATCCTAAAAACTCACCCAAACCTTATCACCAAAGCCAGAACACTACCTGATCCTCTCGGCGATCACCTACTAGCTTTCGCCAACCGTCTCCCATCTCCACTGCATAAATACCATCACTACATCCAAACCAACAACCTCTACTCTTAAAACATACTGACTGGTCCCCTCTAAAAACCCTTCCTCTAGATTATGCTGTTTCCTACTTTAACCACTCATTCCTAATCCTTTTCAAT
This sequence comes from Protopterus annectens, assembly GCF_019279795.1. Lineage (NCBI taxonomy): Eukaryota > Metazoa > Chordata > Ceratodontiformes > Protopteridae > Protopterus > Protopterus annectens. Next base: position 179,373,802 of record NC_056750.1, on the reverse strand, counting down.
CAGGAAGCCCCTCCTCCCTCGAACCAAATGCATCAAAACCAATCCCTGCCCATGGTTATCAAAAGATACTAAACTAGCATTGCACCAAAGGGCCAAAAAATGGAAACAATATCAAAAACATAAAAACCCTTAACACCCTCCAAGAGTATAAGCAACTACGAAACTCTGCAAAAAAACTAATAATTAAAGACAGCAAAGCCCACTACTCCAAACTCCAGTCCTTGCACTCAACAAATCCCAAAAAATTCTGAAACTCCATCTCATCCATGCTGCATCCTGGCAAAAAAGAAAACCCCTGCCCAGACCCCAACCTTGAAACAGCCAGCCAGTTCAACTTATTCTTCATAGACTGCATAGCTAAACTATCAGTCTCCTTTCCACCCCTACCCCCTACTGCCCCAACCACCACCCCAGTCATCAACCTTCCTCCACATCCTTCTGTCTCAAGTCCATCCCCATAAGCACTATAAAAATACTTCTCCTCAAACTCAAATGCTGTTGCAATGTACCCGACAACCTTCCACACACCTTCCTTAAACAATTTGCAGACAACATTGCCTATCCCATCTCTACTCTTATAAATAGATCTATACAAGAATCATACATCCCTTCTATCTGGTGTCATGCTTACATTATCCCCCTCCACAAAAGTGACAAAAATACTGATACTACCAACTTCAGGTCTATTGCCATCCTTTCCCCTCTTTCTAAAATACTAGAGAAAACAATACAAGCACAACTCATGGCACACCTAACACTAAACAATCTCCTCTCCCCTACCCAATACGGTTTCTGCCCTGGCCACAGCACCATGACTGCCTTTCTTTCCTTTCTTGAAACCATAAACCTCGAACGTAACTCAGGCAAGTTCGTATCCACACTATTCCTAGATCTGTCAAAGGCCTTTGACACCATCTCACACACCCTACTTATATCCCAACTCTCCATCCTACACCTTTCTCCCACCACCATCACCTGGTTTGCCAGCTACTTTTCCAACTGCCAACAAGCTATCCAATGGAAAACTTCAACCTCCTCCTTTCTTACCACACCCACAGGTGTCCCACAAGGTTCTATTCTTGGCACTCTTCTCTTCAACCTATTCATTAACAACTTTCACCACTCCATCCCAGACTCGTCTATCATCCAATATGCAGATGATTCAATAATCATCTGCTCAACCTTCTCCCCCTCTGAGCTCCTAGCAAAAACCCAACTAGCCTTCTCCAAAAACAGAAACCTGGATGCAGTCTAACCATCTGGCACTAAATGCAAATAAAACTAAACTAATATTTTTTCCCCTACCAAAAACTCCACTGACATATCCACATTCGCCATACAGAGCCAAAACAACACCCTCCTTGAAATTGTTCCCAACACCAAGCTTCTTGGCATCATTACTGATAAAGAACTAAAATCTGATACCCACATCCGCTCCGCAATCAAGAAAACCCACCAAAAGTTAGGTCTCCTCTACAGGCACAACCGCTTCTAAAGCCCCTCTACTCATCAAACTCATGCATCCACCTTCCTACTCCCCTCTCTTATGTATGGTGCCCCTCTTTTCACCAATCTCCATCTTGGCCTTTGGTCCAAACTTGAATCCTACTACCACAAGATCTCCAAATTTGCAACCAATTCAAAAACATCATCCCACCACTGCCACTCCCTCCTCACCTGGCTTGATCTACCCAACTACCCCAGTTACCTATAACTCACCATTGCCCACAAGCTCATCTTTAATCCTGCCAACTGCCCAGCTCTTGCTACTTCCTTAAAACCTTACATTCCCAACCCCTCACTCAGATCCAAAATCTCCTTCAGGTCCACAAACCTGCATGACCTCCTGGCCCTCTACTGCTGTCCCACTCCTTAACTAAACAGTGGAACTCTCTCCCCACACACCTACGCAATCTACCTAACCATACAAATTTCAAATCTCAGCTACTCTCTCATCTTTCTTCCAAATGGGAATGCCCTTGCTACACTCCAACTTAAACCCCTTCCCCCCTCATTCCACCTTGCACTGACTCATCCAACTACCTCTACTATTACTTCATCCCACCCAAAACAATTCCTCCCCTACCAAAAATTAATTTTCTCTCTAATATCTATTGTACTATACTCTCCAATCTCAGTTATACTATTACCCTCTTCATGCATAATATTTTCATACCCTACTAATGGCTAGTAGCTATATATTTTGTAATGTTAAACCTACAATTGAGTTTATAACAAAAATATTCACTTTATGTAAATGTTGAAATTTCTGTACTGAATTATGTCTTTTCATTTTTGTAACATTGTGACAAGCCAATTGCAAATATCATGGAGCTTATCTGTAAATGTTTAATTAACTGTATGAACTATGTCCTTTTGTAACATGTGAAATGTAACTTGCAATTATTGTGGATCTTTTCTCCCCGGGCCTCCACTGAAAATGGGTTCTTCTTGGCCCAGTGGACTTCCCCGGTCATCAAACTTAAATAAAATAAAATAAATAAATAATGTGATATAAAAGAACTTGAGCAAGATGGAGTGAATAAATACTTGGGAATTGATGAAGGATTAGCAATAAAACATGAACAAATCTGAATAAAGCTCAGTAAGGAGTACTTTAGAAGACTTAAATTAATCCTGAAAACAGCATTAACATCTAGGAACAAGATCCAAGCCATAAATCAGTCTGCTCTTCCTGTCCTAACTTACAGTTTTGGAGTGAATGACTGGCCCCAAAAAGTGTTGGATAGATTGGATATTAAAACAAGACGGATGCTTCATGCTCACCAAATGATTTATAAAAAATCAATGTATACCAAGATTATATATTCCCCATTCCGAAGTAAGGATGGGCCTCCTTGAAACTGATTACATGTATAGATCTGCAATCGTGAGACTCTACACATATCTACTGACCTCACAAGATACAGATGCAGTGAACGTTTTGAAACATGAGGTGAATAAATCTAAGATGACATCTCTGCTTAATTTAGCAGAAGCATATAGACATCGAGCAGGAATAGAAATCAAACCAGAAGTAGATAAAAACCAGGCAGCAACTGAATATGCTAAAAAGCAAAAGAAAGAATATAAGGTGAAGGACCAGATGAGAAGGCAAGAAATGTGAAAAAAACATAAATATAGTTGCAAGTATAGAAAACTTCTGGAAGACCCTCATGTTGATCAAGAATGAATGCAGGAATGGTTAAGAAGAGGTGAATTCACATCAAGAAATGAAAGGTTAATATTGGCAGCCCAAGATAGTGGGCTATGTACACGCTGGTTTACAAAGTCCATCGAACATGTGGGAGAAACAGACGTATGTAGGTTTTGTAAAACCGAAATGGAAACAGTCACACACCTTGTTGCTAGTTGCGACGCACTAATGGCAGACAGACTGTATACTGAAAGGCATAATAATGTTGCGTGACTGTTACACTGGAGATTGTGCAAACATTATGGTATCAAAGTGGCTGAAAAACACTGGAAACATGAGCCACAAAGAATCCTAGAAAATTATGACGTTTATATCACATGGGATCACCCAATACCAACAGTTCAAAAGATAGATGCTAGAAAACTGGATATAGTGGCCCAAGAAAAGAAGACAAAAGTAGAATTGATCAATGAAATCACCACACCTAGTAACTACAGTGTCTTGCGTACAGAGACACAAAGTCATAAAATACCTTGATCTGCAGGCAGAAACGAGAGCCATGTGGAAGAAAGATATCCAGACAGTTCCAATAGTAGTAGGAGCAACTGGTCTTATAAAAAAGAATTTACAATCATATTTAGATATGTTACCAATTCATGTAACACTGTACGAATTGCAGGAGTCATTACTGGGCACATTGCAGGTGCTGTGAAGAGCACTTTTGGCTGACATCAAAGAGTGAAACAATACTAATTTCATGAACTTTAATCATACTTTAACTTAGGAATGGGGTCCATTCCTGTCATGGTATTAGAAACCCAAAAGACTTGCAGAAATTAAAAACAGAAGCACACATGTGCATGCATACTAACCCCCTGATAATATATTACAAAGGACATGAATACAATAAAGTTCTGTAAATAAAACTTAAGTAGTTGACACTTGTTGATTGGGTAGGTGCACTGATAACCAGACACGCTTTTCATTTACGATCTTGGGCCAGAAGGAAGTAACTGCATCATTATACAAGAGTACAGGGTCAAGTGTTTGCTTTGCATATAAATATGGAATAGAGCAACAGAACGCCAAATATTTATTTATTTTTATTTATTTTATTTTACATTTGTTTACCAGGAGAGTCCGACTGGGCAGGTTGCCCATTTTCAGTGGAGGCCCAGTGAGAAAAGCTCCAAAACAGTACAAAAGTAACAATACAGAAATAGTCACATATATTTGCAAAATTATACATAGGAAGAAACAATAGAGTATCATTCAACATAAGAATGGCAATAAAAATGTACGTATACAATTATGCTTACGAAAATACATTTAAAACATTTAAGACAGAAATAATTTCTAGTAGTTAGAATGAAAAGTAGAAGACAGAAAAATAAATTTAGGGAAATACAGTAGTTAGGAGAAACATGGACTATGGGTATAGTTTAGATAAATGGAGCACATGACAAAAAAACAAATTAGCATATATATGGAGTATGTGCAGAAGCTTTTATGAGGCATCTAGGATACAGTACAATATTGGATCTAGTGGGAGGTTAACCTGGGTCTGAGCAGGTAAACTTCCATGAGCTAGTTAAGTAGGACTGGAGAAGGATTTTAAAGTTATGTTTATTATCTAGGGTCCGGATTTCTAGAGGAAGCGTGTTCCACATTTTATCGATGGCACTAGAGTAGAGGGAGTCACCTGAACAATTCTTGCTTTTGGATATTTCAACTAATGCTTTGTTGGTGGATCTTAGGAAACAGATGTTAGTATAATGACTTAGTAGGCTTTACAGGGCTGGAGTTTTATAAAAAAACAAAATAGTACTTGAGCATAAGTATAGCTAAAGATATGGTAAGTACAATAACTCTTAATTTAGTGGTGTGACAACAAGGTGAATCATTAGCTTAAGTACATCTTAGAGTGTAAAATAGGGCACTTACAGTGAAAAATTTAACTACAGATGTTAGTTATCTTCAGTTCTCATATATACTGACTGGTACTAAAACCCAAGAAAATACTCTTATGTAAACAACCCCAAAGTATGCAGTGATTTGGGCAGAAGACATATTATAATACAGAAAATATTTGGTATAAATTATGCACCCATGTTAACTTTCTAGACAACAGGCAGGACAACACTGAAACTTGAGTGTTTAGTAGAGCAAGTAGATAAACAGTCTATCACACTGCGTCATCCTCTTGAGACCCTTACAAGATGAATTACCTGAGATCAAACAAGAACAGTGGTTTTGTGAGGTAGGAGTATAGAGATTGCTGTAAAAGATGGTCAGGTCTAAGACACACAAGTTGAGCCTCAAAAGACTCCAATAATTATAGATCCATAGGTCTCACAAGCCTCAACTGTAAGGCTATAGCTATATATGACAGGGTCATAATGGAATTAACAAATAGGAACATTAGTAACCAACAAACTCTCAGTACACACCACAAAACTAGGCCTCACAAAGGTATTTGACACCATCACACACAAATATTGTTGAAAAACCCTACCAGCTAATATATTATTCCCTACATAATTCATTAGATAGCAAATTGTCTCACACATAGAACCAAAAAAGTAAGGTACCCAGCTCTACCTCCTCCAAATACCTGTCACTAGTCATGTTCCCCCCAGGGTTCAGTCCTTGTGCCACTCCTCTCTGGCATTTACTTCTTGGAGGTCAAAGTTAACATAAAAGCTATATAGCTGAACAAGTATGCAGATGACTGTAAAGTTGGTGCCATAATAAACTCTACAGAAGACTTCAGGATCCTCCAAGAGGGCCTTTCCCAAACAAATAGCTAGCATTAGAATCATAGGCTAATACTAAATTCCAACAAAAGTCATAATAGTCTCCTTTGGAAAGCATGACGTCCCCTGCACCTATCACATTGACAACACACACCTGAAAACTAATCCGGTAGTTAGGCACCTGGGAACCTTTGTGGAAAGCAAACTGTCATTTAGTCACCATGTATCTACTATCCTAAGGAAGTCTTTCTTCATTGCACAGCTTATTAGTAAGGATATGTCTAGGTCCATGGGTGTGATCATTCCATTTATTAGGTCAATCATTGAGTGTAATGGTCATCCTAGCAAGAGATTTTAATCTCTTCTGTAACATAAATAGAACATGTTGGAGAGATAGATATGTATCACAGACAATACCACTTCTTTGGAATCATTTTCCTCTCTACATAAAGCAAGTACTTCCCTTTACTCTATTCAAACTTAATCTGGATGAATTGATGGGAAACTACAAATTCACCCCTGGTTTAACACCCTTGTCTCTTAATAATGTAAATGTTCTGACTGATTCTGGGCTATTCATACTTACATTACAAGGTCTACAAACTTCATGGAAATGCAGGGCTAGACCCTCATAGATCAACACCCTAGGTAAGTACATATGAACCTCTGATTGCTACTGCACAGAAATGTTTCATATTTTAGGTGCTTGTCAAAAAAAACACAAGAAGGCTTTCAATATCCTACACTAGTTACTGATATTTATTTACAGAGGTATTGTTAAATGATAGCGTGCATCTGTAGGTTTAGGCCAAACTTAGTGCACAGTATTGGAAAACAACATACAGAAACTTGTAGCTTGGCCGATCCTGGCTCCAGATAAGCAACTGCGTAATCTTCTCCTTGTCCAGTCTGGTGAGTGGGACATCTGCATGTCGTACAATGGAGTCTCATGATAAGAGTCCAGGGTAAACTGTTTGATTTCCTTATGGGTTTGTTTTTTTTTTGGGGGGGGGGGAATCCTTTGCTTGTAGGCTAATGGGCGGTATTTGGTGTTGCTTTTGGTGTATACTTTAGAGATTGCTGAGGATAGGTATTGCCATTTACAGGCTTAGGAGGTCTAAGATGGTCCATGTTTGTGGACACTATGTGTAGTGGATGTAGTGTGTGTGTTTTTGACAACCTTGTTTGTATTTTAGATTTTTGCCTTCAAGGAAATTATGTATGTGCATCTCTCACATACTATGTTTTTTTTTTAAGGATTAAAAGGTTGTCCATGAACATGAGACAATTGCTACATTGTCTTAAGATGCCCATATCTACCAAGTTGGCTACGAAGGCATTTGAAAATTGTATATCTATGTTGTCTGGACCTGTATTAGGGTAGGCTATTAGGATTTGAGGACTGGGTTTTACAGATGATTCCTACGGTGGTCTCTAGGGTTAGGAAATAGAGCTGAACAGTGCTATGATATGGTATTGGTTCTATCTGTCATGCAGGCTAGCTGTTCTGAGCTTAACTCCTTGCAATGTGTCACTAAACTGCAGGTTACAGTCCTCATACCAGTTTTATAGGTAAAGTCTAATGTCCAGGCACTTGCTTCTGTATATGACACTGACAACCACTGTTGTGTGGTGAGTTACTCCATGCAAATGTGCTTAATTCATTGAAGCAAGAATGAAAGTGAATCTAACTCATAAGCCCTCTGTTCAATAAACAACTACACTTTGAGCCCCTCTGGAGCATTTTCCAGCACAGATAGACCAGGCAAACACCTTCTGCCAGAAGATGGATGAGCTTAGCCTTCTTCATGTAGAAGCATAGCTAAATTGGACCCTCAAGTACAATGTAAAAACAGCCAACTTATTCCCAGGCTAAATCACCCCTCTGTATGGAGACTACAAGACAAAACAGCTCAAGTATGAACAATAAGGAGAAAAGGTGATTTGTAGCAAATATACACTTTAAATGCACATAAAATTGTAAAATACAAGCGGTGATCATTTAAACAGTGAAAAGCAAGTGCAATATTTTGGTTTAAGAACTTATCTTTGCCTAGATGGCACTGGATTCAGTGGAAGCACAGGCAAGATGCCAATGTTTGTTGAGCTCTGTGGAAATGTGCACAGAGCCATACAAATGTCCCTAATTTACAGAAGTAAAAATAAAAGTGAAAACAAACTCCTGAGCCCTCTGGCCAATAAATGACCTCCTTTCCTTTGCTATAAATCAGGATTATTTCCATGGAGCTGCTCACTGCACAGTGGTGGTTGGCAGTCCTCTCTACAGATGCAAATGCTTGGACAGTGAAATTTACCTGTATAATTAGTATTAGAACTGGAACCTGTAACTTGGTGAGGCATTGCATGGAGTTAAGCTTAGAACAGATAGCTTTCACATCCAACAGCACTACTACCATATCTTAACATTATATAACTCTAGTCCATAAACCTAGATACCACCTTAGAAGACTTCTGTATAACCCAGTCCTCAAACCATAATAGCCTACCCTAATACAAGTCTGGAGGGCCTAGGTATACAATTTCCAAATGTCTCTATAGCCTGCTTGGTAGATATGGGCATTCTGAGACAATTTAGCAATTGGTTCATGTTCACAGACAACCTTTTAATCCTTAAAAAAACTAACACAGTATGCAAGAGATCTACATACACAACTTCCTTGGAGGCAAAACACAGACAGGAACTAAAAGTGGAGGTGTCTTGAGCTACATTATCCCATAAATATACCTCTAAGTTGAAAAACAAAAAAGGCATTGTAAAAGAGCACACCAAAAGTAAGCACTTTCATCCTAAGACTTTATCAAACTGACATACTTTTCTTTACTCCAGCTTTTTAAAACACAGAGCTATCACATGACCTAATACAAATCACATGATAATCATCAGCAGCATTAATGTTTTAACCTTTTCCTTTTCAAAAAAGCAACAAAATCTTCTCTATTATTGAGCCTAGGTGAATGGCAAGCATCCAACTTCACAACACCTTTTTTGTTTTTTGGACTGTTTGTTTTTGGAGCATTTTTTTTACCTTTTTGTGAATATATCTCTAAGTTGGTTAAACAGGATGATGCCCTTGAGTTCATCCATGTACAAATCACCACTGATATAGTCCTTTACCATTTTATAGCAAGCTTTAGGTCATCGTCTATGTATGACCCAAGAATTCCCCCCAGAGCGGATCATGCTCAAATGGGGCCCTAGGCAGGGTAATGAATCAGGGTCCCCCAGCGTCCGCACGCCCGCAGCATCCCTGGCAAGCAGCCATTCTAGTCCCATTACTTGCCTCTCTCTCTCTCTCTCTTTTTCTCTGCCCAGTTACTATAAAACACTATTCAAAACTATCAGTGTGTGTACTATTTTGCTCTTTACTTTTACAATGATTACAGATATTTGGATTTAATTTAAAACTTGTATTTCAAAGTTAATTGCAAAACTACTGATATCCACTTGCTAAACAAAACAATAGTCTTACAATGAACATAGACTTAGCATGAGCAACAGTAAACTTTACTCCCCTTGAAACTCACATTCATTGAAATGGCACTGAAACTCAGATTCATAGAAAATACATCTGGCAAGTGGTGGATTAAGTGTATCTTTAGCCTGTTTTCAAACCATGGACCTAATGAACACATTGCTAGGTCCAATCATAAATGCATGCGTTTTTTCACCTTCCTGATTATATGAAATTATATTATTTTTTTAATACAGCCCTAGTTACAGTGCATTTTAAATGCATAGTTTTGATCGTTTCCAGAGCATTTCAAGCATAAAAGGCCACTCAAACTGCTATTATAATCTATCAATAACAGTCAATATGCACAATCTCTGCAGTAAAAGTCATCTGAGTAATTCCAAATTAAAGAGAACTGTAACTAATCAAAAGGTTGCTGCTAGCAAACAACATTACATGTCAGTGCTTCATCTACAAATTCAGTGACTGCTGCCTTTGAAAAATAAAACTGCCTATGTTACTTTAAAATAAATTGGTGTGCTGGTGATATGCAATATGAAATTGCTGGAAAATCTTCAATAGGTTCATAGCAAGTAGGCATTTCATCCAAAGGAGGACACATGCAGGAGTGCAGCAGGATTGGGGAGACAAACTACACCAAGAGACTGGTCACCAGGGTAGTACCTCAGGGCTCAGTGCTAGGCCCGTTCCTGTTTGGTATCTACTTCCCTGAGGTCAAGTTAATGTCAAGGGCCTCTGGCTCACCAAGCTAGCAAATAACTGTAAATTGAGAACTATCATAGATTCCCCCATAACACTCACATCCTGCAAGAGGGTCTAACACAGAGAAATGACTCTTGCCAAAGCTACAGGTTAAAACTCAATGCCAAGAAGTTCATTGTAGCACCTTTTGGGAAAAAGTTCACCCAGGTTAACTGCCTCATCAATAAGACACCCCTAAGAGTTGAGCCAATAGTTCAGGGTCTGGGAACATATGTAGACAGTAATCAGGCCTTTGACCAGCATGTAGCCAAGATAGTAAGAAAATTATTCTATATCATCGTAAAGTATGGCATCCAAGTACAAGGAATTTATAGCTCCACTTTATTCAGTCCTTATCAGACCCATCATTGAGTACCATGCCCCCTTCATCATGTACCTAACCAGTCATATGCAGCAGCTGGAATGCTCACAGATGTTTCTCACCAAGACAATTCTGGGTATTAACACATTGTCCTATGCAGATCACCTTAAAGCCCTATCTCTATATTCAAACTCCTACAGGTTAGTGAGAGGCAATCTATGCCTGTTATATAAGGCATCCTCAGATCCAGCCCTGATGGACCCTTTGCATATCTGCAAAATGAAGAGCACCACAAACAACAGAGCCAAGGATTTAAACTTTGCTTGTGACATTAATAGAACATGCTGGAGAGACAGATATGTGTCTCAAAGGGTCCCCATGCTCTGGAATAGGCTCCCAATCCATGTGAAGCAGAACCCATCCCTAACCCTATTCAAATGTAACCTTGACAATTGGATGGGGAATTGAAAATTCACCCCGGTCTGGCCCTCATGTCTCTAATAGACAGAGACTAACAGCAAATATATCCTAACTAATATACCCCAACCTGCCCACTAACTTTAGCAACCTCCTGGCTAACATACCCCTCCAAACGCCCATGTTACATGTAAACACAACTGGATTGGACTGTGCAGCTGGAATTATAAAGGCCCTGATGGTCATTAGCCAAGTATATACCTATGAACCTAATTCACTGCACATTTGATTGAATTCCCGTTCATTGATAGTTTACTTGGTGTAATGGAGAATGTACTTATGCCCTGGATCATCAAACAGTGAAAAAAGGGAAATTCCTTTTTTTCCTCACTGTTAAGTGATCTCAGCATTGGCCTATTTAATGTAGCAGGCGTATATGGGATAGGGTCCCTGACATGGGGATTATAGGAGGGCTTGCCCCACCAAAAAATTGTTTTTTTGTTTTTTGATATATTGGCTGTTCAATGATTTGAAATGATGTAATGGAGCTCAATGTAACAGGTGGTCAATGAAGGTAATTATAATCAGTACAGAGATACAGTATACCAGTAATGCTGATTTTCCCAGGACAGTGTCAACTAACAGCACTGACAACTGCTAAGAGAATGTACGCACAGCAGATATATAAAACTGTGCGAAGCAGTAATGATTGAGGGCATTTTGTGTATAAGCAGCTTAGTCACAGTAGTAAAGGGGGACTAGTTTTGTAGATGATTTTATCTAATAATAATTGTCTACACCTATAGTTACCTCTAATCCATACCACTCGACTGTACAGATTTTTGCAGAACGTCCAGACTTTTGCCTCATATTTTTGGCCTGTTACTCACATAATTGTGGTTTTCTGGCAAATCATTGCCAATTCGTCGAGGACTTAAATCATAAAATAATGACAGACATTTGAGATTCAGACTTCAAACCCTTCAGAAAATTCATGCTAATGCAAAACCTGCTATTTTGAGTTTGTAAGAGCAGTTGTGAAGCTGCCAGCCCAGATAGCTAGAATTCTGTAAATAATTCTATGTCATTGCAAATTATTAATATGATCCATAGGCTTGTCTACAAATGTAAGTAACCTGTATGTTATGTGCTGAACGTCAAAAATGTAACCACAATGCACCCTGCTGAAAAATAGCAGAAATGTATATGGACTATATGCCTGTGCAAATGTATGTTTTCATAGTAGTAATTGGGACATACAAAGTTAACTTGCAAACTCTGAGAAAGCAAGTAAAGAGTTTTACGATTGTGTTTACCATAGCTAGAAGACAGAATGTCTTCAGCTACAGTTTCTTTCAATTGTCTTAAGACAGAAATAATTACTAGGTTTAAAATGTAAAAGTGTTAATTGTTTTACAACGTCCAGTTTCAGGCAAGCTTCTAAGAGATAAGTATTTTTCATAGAGACATGTTAAATTCTGTTGTTATCTGTTTAGTTTGGGAACTAGAGGCAGGTGTCAAATAGTGATGCCATCTAGCTAACCCAGCAGTAATGTGTATTATTAATTTAAGAATTATCTCAGAGAGAAAGTCTGTGTATTTTGTATTTGTCTCTGGACCTGTAAACATCTCACCAGTACTTGCCTTGCTCTGTAAGTAAGACTGAGATCAAAGTACTGCTTTTAGAGATAGATAGGAAAATAGTAAGATCAGTCTAGATGTTTTTTTGTATTTATGTGAGACTGTCCTGAAATGTTGTTTTAAATTATTTCCTGTGATTCTGAACTCTGTTGTCACTGTATTGGGTAATTGAGTATTGTCTTGTTCTGTTATTATTTATTATTAAATATATCTAAACCTTTTAATCATGGCTGGTTTGATTAGAGATATTTAAGCTCTTAGCATACTTGCATATGTATTTGGTAACACTGTACAGGACACTCCTAAATAGCCTTAAAGTCTTGGACACACAATTTGGATAATAGTAACATTACACAGTAGAATTGGTCACCCTTTGTAAGGGCCTTATAGTAGCTGATAAGGGTGGTTGTGGCAACTCGTACTACCTTATAGTCTGGGCAGAAGGGGTATAGCTGGTTAAACTGTGCCAGCCTTCCCCAGGAGTGTCTGTATGTTTGTATATAAAGCAAATCTCAAAGTGTGTGTGTGTGTGTGTGTGTGTGTGTGTGTGTGTGTGTGTGTGTGTGTGTGTGTGTGTGTGCATCAGCTACTTGGGCAGGGACACAAACCACTGGTTGGACAGAGAGGGTGCTGGAGGTTTTGGCTGGATCCCTTGGCTGAGATTTTAACCCTATAGCTGTGCCAGTGGGGAGTCTTACTGAGGATCTGGAGAAAGAGGCAGAAACCAGCCCCAGACTAACTGTGATCTCTGTGTACTCATAAGGGAAATTGTACTTGACTGTGTGTGCACTTGCCATCCTCCCAATGTGCACATCCATCACTGGTGTTAGTGGTGAGGATTGAAGCTCCTTGATTACTGGGCCAGTGCAGGGGCATCACAGCAGTATTTAAAATTTGTCCCCATTATTTATGGCTTTGTCCAGATTTCTTGCACTAAGAGGTTAAGAGCTATGCTGTAATCATTCAAAATTCAGGGTGTATGGAAAACAATGGGAGAGTAAATTATTATAATTAGTCTAAGGGGAGTGCTTTCACTAAATCATATTTTCTCATTTACTAACAAGAACCAATAAAAGGGAGAATAGGAGGATTCCGTGGTCAGATTAACATACGTATAGGCAACAGCTTAAACTGGAGAAGTATAAATCTACAAACTCAAAGACTCCCCTCCCATGTCAAAACATTTAACTCTTACTCTAAGCTCTACTTACTAATAAAAAAAATTCTTACTCAAACAAGCATCATGTAGATGCTTTACCAATAATAAAATAATATGACCTAGTTTCAATCACACAGCTACACACTTCTTATTGATCACATAGCCATACTAATCCACAAACCCCCTGTCTCTCTCTCTCTCTATATATATATATATATATATATATATATATATATATATATATATTTACATATATATATGAATCCCTACTGAATGATCGAAATTTCAAAACTTCGAATCTCATATGCCTGGGACCATATGATCGAAGTTTTAAAACTTCGAACATTCAAAAAAAAAAATACTACACATTTCACTCCACCCCCTTCACTACTTAAATATACCAACTCTGACATCGCACTACAGAGAGGAAAAGGGAAAATTCCCCTTCCGCACTGTATTGAGATCTCCGTTTAGGTGCACAAAGTTTTAAAACTTCGATCATATGGTGTTGGCCATATGAGATTCAAGTTCTGAAGCTTCAAACACCTATATATATATATATATATATATATATATATATATATATATATATATATATGGTTCTATTTTACTTACCTGAAAAACCACATCACCAACATTCACTTCACCAAGACAAATGCACAAACAAACTAGAAGACTGGCATCCGGAACACCTGCATTCTGACCAGAGGTAAGTAAACACTTGGCCATCCTGTTGAACTTTACCCCTTACCCCCAAAATAGTGCAATCTCGGAGTTGGTATATTTAGTTAGGGAGCAAAGCCCCCTACATGGGTATGTTTAGTTTAGTGTTTTTTTTTTTTTTCCAGGACAGACAAACTTACCTCAGGTCAGAATATCGGTGTTCCGGATGTCGGTCTTCTGGTTTGTCGGTGTATTCATCTCGGTGAAGTGAATGTTGGCGATGTGGTTTTTCAGGTAAGTGAAGTAGATCCATATATACATATATGTTTCTCTCTATCTTCTTCTCTCTCCTATCTCTCTGTAACTGACTTTAAACTAAACAGTGATATCTGAACTGCTGGACTGCAATATGTCCTGCTAAGTAGCCTGCTTTGTAACTCTTTCAAATTGGTTATTTTATTTACTTGTAAACCACAAGATCAGTTGTGATTAGTGTTCAAGTGAGTTAACAAATTAAATAAACAAACCTCAAGGTCACCGGGTTTAAGAACACAACAGGAATAGGGTAAGACAGGAGGAAAACTTTTCCCATAGTGACAGTGGCTGTTACAGTCAGCTTTGTCAGGAAAACCTGGAAAATCCACAGATTTGCTGAGAATTTTCTTGAAGCAGATATTCGTCTGAAGGTTAGTAAGAAAAGTGACAAGGAAGCAGTTCACACATGTCAAGACAGTTTAAGGATGGAGGTGTACATACAATGGTTGGTACTGAGAAAGCTAATGAGAAATGTGTTTTGCAATGACTCCTTTGTTAAGTGTGGCAAACTAGGGTATAAAATATATGGAAAGGTTATGTTTTAACTATCAGTATTTAGATTTCTGTCCAAAAGAGTTTTAGTTCACTGAAGTTTATATACAGTTTGAATCTACTAGTATAATTTCTATTTGAAATGTTCTCATGTAAAGATACTGACCCTTCAAGGATTCACCTGCAATAGTTGTTCATTTGTGCAGATTTTATTTCAGTTTCTGCTTGGTGATGGTGGTTTTAGTAAGCTATGGTATTTACTGAATCTTATTTTCCATACAAGCAAGAGCTTATTTTTTAAGCTGAGCAATGCATTGTGAAATGTGTTTTTGAGCAGAACTGGATCAAGCTACATTATGATTGATTTAAATGCTGGAAGTTGTTGACTGGTCTGCAGATGATGAAGGCTGGAAAGGGTCTGAGTGTTTTGCATGTCTACCATAAGATGAGTAGACAGTGGTCTTGAAATAGTGAGGCACTATATTCAGGTGAATACATTTAGACCTGCATCTTAAGGTGTGACCCAGTAGTGAGTGGCTTCCTGTTTCGTAGTTTGGCTGTGTCCTGTTAATATCTAACTTGTGCTTATTTTTGCCCTTACCCTTGTACCTGACATCCTCTTATAAACATGTTTTCTAGCTTCTTGTCACTCTTCAAAATGACCCTAACTGGTAGTCTCTCAACTTTTGTAATTCCGTTTCCATTCCTCAACACCTCCTTCCTACCATAATCCATGAATCTTTTCTACCCTCATTGCTCTTCTTTTTATTCTTATAAGCATGTTAAGACTTAAAAGTCCTTTGTTGCTTTATATATTAGTGTCGCATTACTACTACATCTATTTATTCAGTAACTATATGTAAAATTATGCTGAATTGCACTTAAATATTAGTACTGAGTGTGTTTATCATCATGTAAATCATGCTGATTTGTACCTGAATGTTTTCCAACTTCTGTAATGTAAAACATTGGAGCTTTTCTTCCTAGACCCCAAATGAAAATGTAATCTTGCTCATTATATCCCAATTAACAAATGCAAATAAATAAAATAAACAAATAAGCACATACTGTGACCTGATTTCCTATAACTTTCAGTTCCTTTATTACAAAGTGTTTCTGCCCCTTCCAGATTAACCAGTTACTTGCTGATCCATCCCTTATAGGTAGCCAGACACAGGTATGCACTCCCTTGATGAATTTGTGTCAAGAAAATGGAGCCATAATTAATGCAGACTGTGGAATCCACAAATATAAAACAAACCATTATTGGACATGATCCTAAAACTACAATTTATCACGGTAAATGTTATTTTCAAGCAGAACAATGTAGCATAACAACTTTTGTTAGAAGCCCAGGATTAAACTCTGTCCAGTAGAGTAATTTTTACCCGTCACTTATGGTAGCTTAATTCACCAGTAATAATACTATTGTCACATTTAAAGTCTCCAATTTGAGAAACTTATTCAGCTACAAGTTCAAAATTTCAGGATACTCTGAACTTATTACTTTTCATCTGATACAACCAAATTGTTAGACATCCTATCAGAGGTGAACGTGTGTGTGATAAACTACTAGAACAATATCTAAAAGGCACTAAGGAACTAAATAATAGATGAAACCTAAAGGCTCTGCAAAGAATGAAACACAGACTCTATAACTTTTTAAGCACTTCTGTTTATTTTTAATGTTGAACATCAGAAATGAGCTTATAGTACAGCTGCTGTGGTCAAATATCAGGGTGATATATATATATATATATATATATATATATATATAGATATATATATAGATATATAGATATATACTTATCACAATTTAATGTACATAAATATAAAAGTAAGTCACAGTCTCATCAATAATAAGGAATTTTCATACCCCTTAGATGCAGAACCATTACCTGTTCAATCCATTACTTTATTATATTATTATCATCATAATCATTCCTACAGAAATTTAAAAAAAAAAACAAATTAAATCATTCAATAATACAACAATAATCAATTCACACACACACACACACACATATATACATATCTCTTTGCATAAATATAGATATATAGAGAGTGAAATATATATATATATATATATATATATATATATATACATATATGAAATAAAATTAAAGAAAATAAAAGAAATCCTAAAAAGACAAGACCATTATTTAACTATTCCCTGGGCAAAGACATTACATATATATAATGAATACCATTCCCTCAATTCTATTATATAAAATTGTGCAGCTTTCCATATAATATAGACATTTTGCTTACCATAGTAGCCAAGGCGATTTTTAAACACACATTTTTAGGTAAATCAAATTAGGGACAGCCGCAGTGGTGCAGTGGTTAACATAGTTGCCTCACAGCTAGAAGCACTCTAGGCTTCTGATTCTCCACTGGTCTACCTTCTGTGTGGGGTCTGCATGTCCTCCCTACAGTCACATGAGTTTCCTTCAGGTGCTCTGGTTTCCTCCCACATTCTAAAGACATGCAGTAGGTGGATTGGACACACTAAATTGTCTGTAGGTGCAAGTGAGTGGTAACCAAAGCAGCAGGACTAGCCACCTGGCAGTGTAAACTTCGGCTCGAGATGATTGTCACTGTTGAAGTGACACCCTGCCCTCATGTGCAAAATGGGGAAAAAGGGGTTGAGGATGGATGGATGGATTTTTAGGTAAATCAAAATACATATCAGGTAACATAACTGCTGGTGTTAAATACATGATTTGACTAGTTGAAATGATGACGCACTCATTCTTCTTTTTTCCAACAATTCTTTATTGGGAACAAGACCACCAACAATGGAACAAATCAGTTCTCTGCCTTTTACAATGCTAACAACAGGTATCCTTCAAAGGGTTCATCAAGAACAGCCTCTGTGGAGTATAATGAATGCCAAACAAAGCCATATCCTAAATGGAGGCATTTTAACCAAAATATAAAAAGAGGTGGATTTCACAAGAATAGCCGTCCATTCAAAATAGTTACTTCTCATGTGACTACCAGAAAAAAAATAATTATTATTTAAAGTCAACACACTCTTGTACACTATTGATATTTACATTTTTTTCTTAGTATATCACTTTTACAGGTACTTCTATCAGGGCCTTTAAAATAATTCAACATATTTTTATATATCCTGTGAACTGATTCATATATATGCAACTACATTTTGAATTTTAAGAAAATCTGTTTTAAGCTCCTTAATATCTCCATCATAATTGTGGATAGTTATCACAATGTAATCTGCATAAGCAATATTGGTTATCATATTCCATCCACGTATTGTCTCCAGGATTCATACAAAACCCCAATGTATGTAATCTTACATGTTTCCCATGGTATTATAATTTTCTGGAGAACAGCTAACAACTTCATTTTATGAACCATAAAATGATTTGATAAAGAATGACTCAAATGTTATGTATCATTCAAGATCCACAATAAACATCTGTCTTGAAAATTAAATAAATACTGACATAGATATATGAATATCTTTCTGTATACTGAATATTGATTAAATGTATACAAAGCACATGCAACCATATAACCCATAATATTTGGCACAGTTAGCCACCCTTGATTCAGTGGGGAGCAAATAACTATATAAAGAATTCTTGAAGAACCTCCTCTCCATAGGAATTTAACAACTAAATGTTTAAATTTACTATAACAACTTAAATGTGAAGGAAGTAAATTATGCAGTTGGAATAAAACTATAGGAAGAATAACTACTTTGATAATATCTATTAATCCATGTAAAGAAAAAGTAGTAGTTTTGATAGACACCAACTTACTCACTCCTAGGGATTCAATAAACTCTGTGTAGCCTTTGTGCGATGCCTACATGGAATTTTTGTGTTTGTGCCGTGCACTGTGTTTAAATGTAAACAAGTAAATAAACACGGATAACAGCAGACATGTAGATGTCTTTAACTATGAACAAACTAGGTTTGTGGGATTGTATGGAATGCCATAGTGATTACCAGGATTAATAATACAGCAATGTATATGGTCCAAATATATTACAGGGCAGTGTATAAAGTTCAGAGTATTGTGGAATCCCATTTCAGGCATTCTGTACAAAAAATGATCCATAATGGCACATGGACTGCCATTCAAAATAAACAGTCAGGGGAAGCATGTTTGCTAATAGTGCACACACCCAAACAATGATGTCAACTGCATTTGTGCAATGCTAAGCAGACAGCAACAGTGCCTAATAGAGAGGAAAGCAGGTTTTTACATAGGAAGGTTAATATGACAGTTGGCGATAGTTTGAAAGTTGTTTACTGCTATAACTTTTAGGTGATTTTACTTTGCAGGCATGTACTTAGGGCATACATTTCATGACCAGACACATTTTTGCTTTGGCTTTATACAGTGATAAAACTGATTTTTATAATGTGGGATTCAAGCCTATGCATAAGAGACAAAACATTTTCTTCCACATTGGTGATTTTTCATCTTTGCCACAGAAGAAGTGCTTCTCAGACATAGTCATTATACATAAAGACATGACAGATTGAGGGGATAGCCATGTATGTGTGTAACCTAACTAGCTCCTGATTTATACATTCATGTGTGTGAGTCTTATTAAAGTCTGAAGGCAACCCAAGGCCACATAGCATAATTATAATTACAGAAACATAGTATTCTGTATACCTCCAGTCATGCATATAATTCATATGTGCACTACTGCTATACATACTTTTTGTTATTATTTTTAATTATGTTTAACTTTTTTATGTGACATTTAATATAAAGTGAAATGGAACAACAGTAAAAATATTTGGAATTTCCTGTATTAGAACCCAGGCCATCTGTACTGCAGCCCTGCACTTACACCTGCTGCCACAGGAATAGTTAAATAACAGTTGGACATTATTTTATTCATTATTAACTTATGTGTGTTAACTACCATGCAGTGCTGCTTACTGTGTTTGCACAATGCCCAACAGACTTGATAGAATGTATCCATTTTTAAATTGTTGACTGTCTTCTTCCTCTCTGCAGGTGTTCTGGACCTGCATGTGTTGGAGAAGGTTGCTAACCACCGCACAACGTCTCTAAGTGGTGTTGTGTGATAGAAAGCAAAAAAATGCAACAATGTATCTTTTTGAAATAGAGAATGTCTTCCTCCTGCCTGTAGGTGTTCTGTCTGCTTCATATGTGGGCCATTACACCAAATTTGCCAGAAGGTAAGCATTGTGAAAACAAGACAAGTAAAGCTAAACTTGTTTTAGCCTTGTGAGAAGAGCTTTTTAGGTTTCATCCTTAAAAGACAAAGGTGTGACTTGAATTCTGTCCTACAGCTAGTATATACTGTGTGGATCAATGTGTTTAGCAATTGCGCTACACACACAAGTGATTCTCAGGTGTAGTTGATGTATTGGTTATCAAAGAAGTATTTTATATGACATTTATTGTGCTTATCCATTTCCCATGTTTGCGATAAGCCACACACACTGCATAAATACTGGCATTAAAAAAAGAAAATAAATCTATAAAATAAACAACACTACAAAATGTATGTTAGTACACATTAAATATGTTTACACAAGTTTCTGGATTTGAACTCTCATACCAATGAACCTTGAAAACACAGTAATGGTGTCTTATTCCTCTTTGCCACAGAAACAGCTTTGCATAAGAGAATGAAAATTGTTGCACATACAAGGAAGTCCAAAATCATCCACAATATCAGCAAGATATATGACACTTGCAATTTCTGATTTGTTAGTACATGTATTAATTTCAGATGTAGTGCAATGAATGATCACACAGCCATTTATAACTATTGTTTGCAGAAATTAAGTTCTGTCTTATCTCTATATGGTGCTCATGCTTCTCTTATCTGAGCAGTAATCTGAGACATGCATTCTGTAAGGCATTTTCTATTATTATCCTTAAAATGTGTGAGAATATTAAATAGCAATAATATACAGTTTTCAACAAATGGAGGGATGTTGGATGTTACTGAACAGAAACTGTGAGCTGCTTACTTACATTTAAAACCTTGATCCAATTAATTCTACACTTTGTAAGTCTAACGTGGCTGACACAACCCCTGGAGGTAAGGGAGTCTGAATTGCTGTTGCATTTTCTTTATCCCTACTAGTAATCATTCACAGTTGCAATCCATTAGCAACTAACACCTAGGGAGTGCTTGCATTATATTTACATCTGCTACACAGAGCAAAGAGTTTGGGATTCAGGAATTCTAATGAGTATGGGTTCACACCTCATTTGCATCTTCACCATGCTCACAGGCCTGAATATATATTATAAAAAGGGAACCATGTAGCTAGGGAACCTGAAAGTGAGAATACTTGTTTATGTGGACAACACAGAAGAAGATTGTATTACTTTGGATTTATCTGCACAGAAGACTATGGATCTTGATAAGGTATGATTGCATTTTCACTTATATAGTGAATATGCTCAGATGTCACTTAGGAAAATATTTTTATATATGCATTAGCAAATGCTACTTTTATCTGTATGCACTTCTTAGAAGTTTACTGATAGCATAGGCATTTTTGTCAAGGCATTTAACTTTCTCAGATGCACAGCCTTATTAACTTTCATCATAAGTGTTAACATTACAACTGTTTCTCTTTACACTATTCTATTATTTCAGTTAAATGTAAATGCCCTATATTGTCAATGGCATATGTGTGTTAGCCTTCTAGGATGGCCCATAGAGACCTCTAGGGACTTGCTCTCCACAGATAGAGGTGACTGGCAATTGCATAAAAACAGAAGTAGAAAATGTCATTTGCTTGTTGTTTTGGGGGTGGTTGAATCAAGTTCCATGTCTGTGTTGCCACAAACAAAAATTGTTTGTACAGAGGCTTCCTTTCCTATTGTTAGTCCCCTTGTTGTGGATCCAACCTTGCTTTGTGTGTGACTGTGATATGTTACAGCCACATAAATTATTTTTATATTTGATTTGATTTATTTTGCTTCTCCAGTGGGTAATATTGAAAAAATGTGTTATATCTAAACAGGACTTTTATTTATGTGATATTAATGTATAGTATCCTTCTTTTGTGTTTTATATCACCTAGGACTATGGCACCCAAGTGTCCCAATTCCTGTATCCCCCCTTTAGTGACCCTGAGAATTATGTCATTGTCCAAACATTTAGGCAACATGGTGCCTTTCTGCTTGAGACAGGGTGTGGGGATATGTCTGGAAGAATGCAAATTTGGCAGCAGATAGTAGCTTACGTAAATGCATGAAGAATGTAGCAGGGCATATGATCAGGTGCGTCATAGGGCCACTGACATAATTTCATCAGCCTGGAGGAAAGCAGCTGCAGTGGCCCATGGACAGATGGCTACCCAGGGCCTGCTACAGACCTGCCACTAACACCAAATGAAGAGTTCCTGTCTACTGTCAGGGATCCAGAGAGCTCAGTGGAAAGTGCACAACAGCATGTGATTGATGTTGGTGCTGCTTTTTCAGGGAGAACAAGTATGTCTCAGGAGGAGCTTCTATCTAGGCTTACCTATGTCAAGTATTAAATATTTCTTGTATAGTAAAATAGTGACAGCAATAATTTTGTTTCACAATTTTTTTGGGGGGGACTAGTTATAGATTGATACAGTTAACAACACATTCTAGTTCATTACACATGGGCTTGGGGTGGACATGTCATCTAAGTTTCTGTTAAATGTATTGTTAACAGACATATAAAGGGCCAAAGGTTTTTCACACCTATGTTACTGTTATTGTAATGATAGTGTCCTTACATTTTTCTTAACTTCTACCAGGAGGCCTACACCAAGCCATTCCAGTAAGCCCTCAGCTATTGAACAGGTGGAGGGTGAGATACTCAATCAGGTTAGTGCGATTACTGTGGCTTCAGTGCCTGTTGAGTCTGGCCATAGTCAAAGTATGGGTGAGGTGTCACGCAGGAGGGCTGTTAGGGATGCTTGGAAGAGGCCTGCTGTCCATCCTCCACCTGATCCAGGTGTGTCTTTCTGTGCCACTCGACATATGTTTAGGGCCATCATGAAGGCACAGGCACATTCCAGTAGGGCTTCCAAGGAAATGCTTAGGGGTGTAGATGTGGTACAGGCCGACATGCCTGACTATCTCTACCATGTTGCCTATTCAATGGATTGGATGAATGACATGGAATGGGCAGTGTCTGTAAAGGAATGTCTGCTAGGAGGGGGATGGTATCTATGTGGGGACAGGTCAGCCACATCATCTGAAGTTAGCCAATGTAGCTGTGCCTGATCTCCTGTAGTAGTGGCACTATTTCCACAGCTCTGTCAAGTGGTTGAGGTGTCCACACCCAGACATGGCAGGCCATGGGGTCATGGTCCTGGGCATACTTGTGAGGAGAGCTCCTCCAGCAGACATCAATCATGTTCAGGTAGCAGCACTGCATCTGACTGGTGGCATGGCCAGTGCAACTCCTGGCAGGGCTGGTTTTCAAAGTCAGGTATGATAGCAGTGAACTGTCACCTCTACTATGAATGGCTCACACCTGTCTGACATACCAAGATGTAGAGGTAGCACAGAGCTTGGCTGTGTTCTTACAGTCACATACCACTTTCACCTGGAGGGCCCACACAAACACACACACAACAGTTACATGGTTCAGTCATGGGGCTTAAAGCTCATTCTGGCTCACTGGCCATTTGATACTTTATCCAAATGTCTGCCTGTTTTTCTTTCTTATTCACATTCATTCACTTACCTTTTGTGTCAGCCTAGGCTTCCTGACACACCGCACACACAAAACACCCTGTGAAAGTGATGACAACTGTGCCATATCACTGTTTTCTATCTTTTGGATTCAGGGACGCATAAGCTTTGTTACTGATGCTCAGGGTACATAGCTGACTTAATGCTTAGTATACCTGTGTTTGTGATGCCATTTTACTAACTGTACTGCTTTCTTACAGATTTTTGTAGTGTGCACATGCCTCCTACACTCTTACAGCAACAAAGCTGGACAAAGCCATAAATAAAAGTGAGGCAAAGGGTGAACAGTAGGGAGACTTTTTAAATAGTTTGGTCTTACAAAGTTAGTTGATAGAATCAAAAGTTTTTGCATCACTGTTTTTAAGATTTTTCTGAGGGACATGAATTCTGAAACTGAAATGTGTGTCATTAATTTCTAACTTATCTCTTTAATGATTTGTCAGTACAAAAGTATGGGGCCAAACGGAGGACATTCAGTGGCCATCAATACTTTTGAGAGTTATGAATGTGTGAATACTTGATGCCTGTGGCCTATTACTTGATAGAGGACACATATATTCATATAAGTCACTGCTGTCACACATTGAAGTCATTGCTGTAAAAGTAACCCACCTTTTACTTAATTACATTACCAAGTAACAGTATGCAAAGATATGCCATTCATTTATATTATTGCACATTTTTTTAATATTTCAGGTTCGACACTTACCTTGTAAATCTAGCAGTTGCTAGAATTTTAGTTCAGGGCTAACTCTGTCTGATGCTAGAAGTATACAGCCATTACATGGTAAGTAAAGTCTGTGAGTTCTGGCTGTCATCAATGTTACTATATGTTTGTGTGTAGGATGAAGGTTTTAGCTCCTTAAGTGGTGAGCGAGTGTGCTATGCATGGCCTCTTAGCCAGTGCAAGGGCATACTGAGCACACCTACATCTGCCTACACCCACAGAAGCTGGTGGTTCCACCTCTGACTCCTCACCTGCGTGTGGCTGTGGTGACCTTGCCATTGGTGGTGGGATGTGTGCCCATTCCCCTTGTTGATCCTGCTGAAGCTGTTTTTTTCAGAATGATGTTGTGAAGCATGACACAGATGATGAATATTTCAGTACATACAAGTAGATTGTACTGCAGGGGTCTCCCAGATGTATCTAGGAATTGGAACCATGACGTCAGCAGCCCAAACAAATGCTCTATGATATTTCTGGTTTGAGTGTGGGCCTCATTATATCATTCATCAGTTGGTGTGTGTGGGCATTTCTTATGGGTATCATCAGACACAGTTCCAGTGCATAACCTGCATCCCCCAGTAAATGACCTTGTGGGATATCACCCTAGTAAACATCTCATACAGTTGGGAGTTGTGCCAGATATGTCAGTCATGGTAACTGCCAGGGTTGCCAGCACACACATTTAAGATGATTCCCTTAGTATTAAACACAACTTGGCAGTTAATCGAGTGGAAACCCTTTCTATTTATGTATCTCTGTTCCCTGTGTGGTGCTTTGATTTCTATATGCGTACAGTCTATGCCACCCAGCACTTCAGGGTAGTATGCTACAGGGTAGAACTCCTGCATATTTGTGGCCCTGTCCTCTGGTGTACAGGGAAAATATATGTAATCACTGGCATGTTGGAGCATAGCATTCAGGAACTGATGGAGGATTCTGGATGCTGATGATTGTGACGCCCCCAGCATGTCCCTTTTTGGCCTCTGAAAGGTTCCTGTTGCTAAAGTTTTAAGTGCTACATATACCTTTGTCTCTGCCAGCATTTGCTCCCTTCAGTTTACCCTTGATCAGAGATGAAGATGACAGAGGTTGCAGAGTTACTGTAGTGTCTCTATCCACCCTATAGCACTCTACAATTTCTAACTATGGGGTCTAAAACCTCTTCTCCTTCTTGGCTGTGGTCTATTAGCAGCAGCAGCAGCAGCACAGAGTTCAGCCTGTTGCACATACATATGAATTAAAGCAACAGCAGTCCCTAACATTCTTTCTGTTTAGACTCCTTTCCGAGGCTGTATTCCAATAGGTTTTAGAATTCATGGGGAAAACCAGCACTGGCTCTACACAGTTGCTTTATAGCTTGTTGAATAGCTCCTCCATCTTGGATTGGTTGATTAGCATACAATTCAGTTGCTTATGCTGTAATTAGCATACCTTACAGTTTACTGTGATAGCGCAGCTCTACATGCTGTGAAGAGCTGCTTACTGAATCCAAAACAGTGCGCTACCATGTGCACATTACTCTTAGTGGATCTGTTATACATGAAACTAACATGACCACACACTGAGTATTGCATAACATTGTATATGTATCTACCCCTCTATTTTACCATAATAAACATTATACATGTCTTCTGCCATTTTTAAAATCAAATGTATAATAATTCATAAAAAGGTTAAGTTATTAACAATAGGAATTTCATCTATATTTAATCTGCTATAAGCTTTCTATCTCTTTGTAATGTAATTCGCTCAAATGTGTGATAATTTATCTCATATCCAACTGAATTTTGAATTTCAAGAAAAAGGTTTTAACCTTCCTAATATTGCAATCATAACTTTGAGTAATTATTACAATATTATCTATGTAAGCAATATTGCTGCTAGTTACAAGACCACAACTAAAACAAAACGCTGCTAAAGCTTAGAATCTGGTTACACGCTTTTAATACTTTTAAAAATAAAAGCGTGTAACCAGAGTCTAAGCTTTAGCGGCTTTTTGTTTATGTAAGCAATATTGTTATTCATATTTCCTTTAGTAGTATCCCATTACTTCTTTGATGAAGTTTATCTAGCAAGAGATAAAAGAGTTGCAGATAACAGGCAATCTTAATAATTCCACAAGAATAACTGACTAGTCTATCCAACCAGAACTAGGTAACTCAAAACATAATTGTATCGCATGGGGATTAAACTCGATGCTGTGAGAACTAAGTTGAACACAAATTTGAATAACAAATTTTATAAGGCAGATTGTAAATCAATATGCTCTAGATGACTGCCACTGTTGAAGTGACACCCTGTCCCCATGTGCAAAAATGTGAAAAAAGTGGCTGGATAGAATAATTTGTGAATGTGGTGCACATGTGCATAATTCAGTCTGAGTTGTTCTACGTTTAGACAAAAGTTAATGAAATAACAAAGCATGCCCCTATTCATAACTTAGTGTTAAGAAACAAAAATATCACCCCATGGTAAAGAAGAAAGTTTTCACTAGAAAGTTTATACACAATTCCCTAACACATTGGATAAAGACAGATATTGTAGTCAAGAATTTTACATAGGAATAATATCAGAAAGGCAAAAAGGACCTGTGAATATAACTTAGCAGGATTTAGTAAGCGTAACAGGAAAGCACTTTTTAAACACAAGAAAATACTTGATAGACAATTCACACAGGAGTTTGTTATATAACTATAATAAACTAAATATTTCTGATCTGTTTATATATCACATTTTAGTGACAGTGGTGCTCAGAGCACTACAGTTATTATGAAAGAGTTTAAAGCAAGCACACACCTCAACCAGTGATCATTCAGAAAGTAGCAAACGCTATGAATAAGATTAATGTAATATAATAATGTGCCCCACTGATCCCATGTTTAGCATATCTATTTAAGAAATTTTAGAATGCAAGATCTGTCTCCTGTGGGTATAAATCAGTATCGTTAGTACTGTTTCACAAAGATGAGTACATTGTATTGGTTAGTAATTACATGCCATTATAAGTCTGGTGAGTAATATCAGCAGGGCCTTTGAAATAACTATTTTCAATGTTATTTCTTAAAATATTTTACCCATGCACTTGAAAAAGTATAGTTTTATTCTGGGTGTTTTTGCTTTACAAATCTATTGCAGTGCTATCATAATGTAATTCAATCAATAGATAATGACCTAGCTATGGACATTATTTACCTTGACTTAGCAAAGGCATCTCATGAAGTTTCTCATGAACCAGATATCTAGAAGTTGGAAGCAATGGGATTAAATACTTACATCATACAACAGATTACTGAATGGCTGTGTAACAGTCAAGACATGGTGAAATTTTCTGATGCTATCAGTCTCCACATGGTTAAAAAAGTAGTTCCTTTGGGTTCAGTGATGGAACCCTTTCAGAATAATATTTTTATTTAATCTATAACAACTTTCAATTCAAGTTAAATTAACATTTGCTCATGATGAAATGTCAAGGATCACTTTGGATGATCACAAAATTCTCCAAAATATAGTAGATCAATTAAATATTTGGGCAACTGTAAACAAAATCATGTTACTATGAAAAAAATGCTCAGTTATCCAACTTGGTTGTAGTAATTTTGTAAATGTGTAGCTCCGGGATTGACCATGTGGCTTAATGAATAAGCTTTCTGACTTCATATCAGAAGACACTAGGTTCAAGTACAAACATTATATCAGAAAGGATCAGATTTTAGAAGATTAGTAGAAAATGTTATGTTTGACAATTGGCATAGTGGATTAAGGCTATATGTTGTTTCTCAAGCTGCTTCATGTAGCCCATGGTTTGATTCCCTTAGCTCCATTTACTTTCTGCGTGATTCTGAGCAAGTTGCCTAACCAGACAGTGCCCTATGGCAACTGGGAAAACTGGGATAGACTACTGAGTGGTCTCCTGGACAGGATGACTAGTAACTATCTATGAATATGTTTAATTAATAATATTTTCCTAAATCAAACACATGCAATAAGAGATATAAATGTTATGGTAGATGAGAGCCTTAAATTTAAGGGTAATATACATTCAGTCTCAAGGACAGTCTTCTGAATTTTTAGGGACATATTATATTCAGTTACATATCAAGATCCATCAGTAATGATTCTGTTATACATGAAAAAAACATGACCACATACTGAGTATTACATAACATTTTATATGTTTGATGTGGCTTGCATTAAATACTCGTAAATAATTTGTAGGTATTATACACCAAACCTGACTGAGAAGATATCTATAACTCTCTCAATACACTGTCTTCTCTTTACCTCATTTTCTCCCTCTCCTCAATGTTATTACTACTCATAATATATATATATATATATATATATATATATATATATATATATATATATATATATATATATATAATCTCATTTGCTCATATCATAACTATTATTTAATATGTACACAATACTAATTTTATTTTTCTCACACTCATCTTTACTGAAATGCTTGTGTTTTTCTTTTTGAACCTATCTACTAGAAAACTGTATTGAATACTTCTTTGTATAGCCTAACTAGATGATGTGTATTCTGCATCTTACTATATGTATACTACTGTACTATCTAATTATTGTATTTTGCTTATATTTCTGTGGAGCTTTTCTCCCTGGGTTTCCACTGAAAATGGGCTTCTGGCCCAGTTGGACTTTCCTGGTAAACAAGTGTAAATAAATAAATAAATAAATAAACTTCCCCTACTCTTTGTAGTCAGGGGAAGAGCTTAGTACACATCCTGACTTCCTGTTTCCTTTCCAGGCACAGAGGCAGCCGGAAGGAACATGGAGAAAACATGGCTGATTCAGCTTTTGATAAAACTGGAGTGAAAGTTGCTGAGAATGTAGCTGAAATAGAATCTCTACCAGATGTTTTTTTCTGATGATGTGGGTACAGAAAAAAACAGTAACATTGAAGGAAAAGAAGACTGTAGCTGAAACAGAGATGGATTCAGAGGAAAACTTTCAGAGGATATTGTTTGAAGGAGAGACAATTACCTGTGAAAAATCCATAATTACAACCCTCAATCAGGGGAGTTGTGGGATGATTATTTGGAAGAAATGGTAAACCAAAGTGGACCAGAAAATGGAGCAGCAATTTCATGGAGCGACATCATGAAAAAAGTAAAAGATGAAAAAGGAGAAGAAGAGACAAAAACTTATGCACAAACTGTTGAAGAAAGAACAAATAGGAAATAAATAAAAAAGAAGTATACAGTACATATGAGCAGTAAAAAAAGAAGAAAGTCTGGACAGGTATGAGGTTTGGGACTCTGTCGTAGCACCTCTGGGTGTCAAAGCAAAAGAGGTAAGAGCATTTAATTAATAATGATACTTTTTGTGATTTGATTTTTGAGACTGGGCATGCCATGGAAAATTTTGGGGTGCATAAGAACAAAAGAAAAATATTTAGCCATGGTCAGAATATGTGGTGCAAGCTTTTTACAGACAAAAAAAAAGAATAATGATCCAGTTTAGAAATGAAATTGAAGCAAAAGAACTGTAAGAATATTCATTAACTATATGTAAAGAAGTAATGGACTCTACAAAAATATATGGTGAAAGAGGACTATGGACTGGAGGATGTGAATGTGGAGTAATACTGAAAATGGAAAATGATAATGTTATGTATGTACCTAGTATCATTAATGTTCATGGTCATGAGGATTTTGTGAAATACAGGGGTCAACCAAAGACCTCTTCTTTTTGTGGAAAAAATGATCATTTAATCAATGAATGTGATAAAAAATATGTTATTCATATGGTAAAACAGGGCATAATGCAAAAAATGTGGCAATACTGGTCATTCATGTCTAGAATGTGAAATGAATGTGCAAGAAAATGAAAATGAAGTTTTACAGGAGAAACAGATAGAAGAACGTATAAATAAAATAAAAACAAGTAAAAGTAGAAGAGAGCCTGTTATTTATTTGCCAATAAAATCAGAAAAAACTGGTAAGAGCTTTCATGGATTTAAAACCACTTCATCAGAGCATATCAGATTCACATTTAAGACACAATTTAAATACAATACATTCAACTGAAGCACCAATAAAATAAAATAACAATCACATGATAACATCAATTAATCAAGTATGTGCGCTTACTCTCTAAAAATATGGCATACCTGTAAACAGTATCTGTTAACTTTCTCCAATTTTAACATTTAGTTCAGGCCCTACCTCAACTGGAACATTTGGGGAGAAAAGTGACTGCATTCGGTAAGCATTACAGGCTTACATATAAGGCATGAATTGTCAAAATGGAGTTGTTACTGATGAAGTTAAAGACGAAAACGTTTGGTGATAAGCGTTATTGACTGCTGCTATTTTTTGCGTGTTTGCACACACTCGTGGATTGCTTTGAGTGGATTAAAGCTTTTAAAATCTTTCCTGGACCGGATTCATTTGTGCCTGGGGATAGTGGTGTTTTTGTTCTTAGTTTTGATTTTCCACTATTTGCTCAAGTTTGCTTTATTAGATGCAACCATAGTGGGACTAGGATAAATTACAGTAATAGACTTGAGATGGAAAAGTATGTGTATATAATTATAGCTTTATATACATATGTAACAAAAAAGAGAGAGAAATGATGTTTAAAATATTCTTGAATATGTTTGTGTAAATATGGACATTATAGTGGTGGGTGATTTTAACTGTAATTTAAGAAAAATAAGAGCAATTGTGATGTTAATATGATCATAGGAAGCTACTAGGCTACTGGCCCTGAGGCCCTTACAAGCCTAGCCAAGAATTTAGCCCATGTTCCAACAAGTCAGCACCATATGCCACTGTCCAGCAGGGATACAGGTAGAATCCTAGAGAAGAAAAATTCCTTTTATGAAAAAGAAAGAGAAATATAAAAAAAGTGTTTTTAGAATGTCCAGCAGGGGACACGGGTGGAATCCTAGAGTAGAAAACTTCATTTTATGAAAAAGAAAGAGATATATAAAAAAAAGTGTTTTTAGAATGTATAAGGAAGAAAAGAAAAAAGAGCTATAAGATATTAAGTCAAGAAATATTCAGAAAATTATTGAAGATGAAAAATTCCTTTATGAAAAAGAGAAATGTATAAAATGAATCTTTTTAAAATTAACAACTTGCTATATAAATAAAAATATTGTTTACACGGAAAGAAAGAAGAGGTAGCACCATATTTGAGTAAAATAAAGAAGGAAAAACAAGAGAATTAATGAATAAGGAAGATAAGCAAATAAGACATGAAGGAATATATGAAATAATTAAAGAATATGTGTTGGAATTATTTGTTAAAGGAGAAGAAAACATAGAACAAATTTATAAAGGTGAAAATTAAATAACAAAGATGATGAGTACTTAGAACGGGTCTATATTACTTGCTCGAATGGTTAAATATTTGAGCACGCAATAGTTGACCTGTAATAATCGAAACACCACAATGTTGAATGGTTCAATGGAGATCTCCGAACAGTGTGGAAATGGAAGTTTTCCATTGTCTGCACTGTAGTGCGATCTCAGAGTTGGTATATTTAAGTAGTGGAGGGTGCAGGTGGCCTTTCCCTCCTGCGTAGAGTGTTTAAATGGTTTGTTTGGGTGGGTTTTTCTTTTTTTCCTTTCCATTCAACATTGTGGCGGTTCGATAAATATGGGTCGACTATTACGTGTTTGAAATTTGACCATTTGATCACGTAATATAGACCCCTTAGAACAAAAAATAACTATGAAAGAACTGAATGAAATTCTAAAAGATATTAATATGAACTCTGCAACAGGGCTGGACAGAATTCAATATGGTATGTATAAGGAAATGAAGGAATGACAAAAAATTATTTTTATAGAAGTTATGAATGAATGGACAGAAACTGGAATTAATGAGAAAGATAAGTATAGCTGTTATAAAATTTATATTTAAAAAGGAAATAAATAGGACATAAACAATTGGAGACCTATAACACTGAATAATATTGATTAGACATTTTTTATGAGAATAATAATCAAAAGGTTACAAAAAATGGATAGAATATATGACCAAAATGTATTTGAAAGAAAAGGAAGTCAAGAGTTATTATGGAAAATAAGAGAAATAATTGATGCTATCATAAATAAAAATGTAGAAGTGAAGGTTATGATAGGGGATATAAAGCTCCTGATAATACTCAATATAAATCATTATGGGGAATTCTGCAGGCATTTAATGTAAGCAAAAATATTACAAGTAATAAAATCTATTTATGAAAAGAATTATGTGAACTAAATCTAAATGACTGGATTGGGGAAGAAATAAAAATAGAACGTGGAATAAAGCAGGGCTGCACAGCTAGTAGTGCAATTTTCTCATTAGTTC
This sequence comes from Protopterus annectens, assembly GCF_019279795.1. Classification (NCBI taxonomy): domain Eukaryota; kingdom Metazoa; phylum Chordata; order Ceratodontiformes; family Protopteridae; genus Protopterus; species Protopterus annectens. The sequence goes on along the minus strand of NC_056750.1, from coordinate 179,340,857 downwards.
TGAATGTAATAGTGAAGGAAATTTATAAAATGTTGAGTAGTGGTGGATACAAAATGATGAAGGAAGTACAATTGCCAATACCTTATTATTATGCGGATGATAATTTATTAATTGTTAAAAAATAAAGTATGGATAGAAGAAGTAAATGAAAATTAAGTATATATTTAAACTGGTTTAAGTATAACCAAAGAGAAAAGTAAAGGTTTAGGTTTTGAAGGTATGATAGGAGGCATTGAGTTCAATGAAAATATATAGATATATTAGAAATAATATTTGGAAGGAATGAATACAGACAACAATGGGATAATGTACTCAAAAAAGTAAAGCATATGACTATTGTTTTTTTGGAAATCATACAGATTTTCATATAGAAAAAAACACACTTGTTGAACACCATGATAGTGGGAACAATTGTTTATGTTGCTAAAATCTATATGATTCTTATTAAGTGTGAAAATGAACTAACAATTATATTTTCATTTCTATAGGGCTCTAGACTGAATCCAGTCAAGAGAGGGATTCAATGTGTGAAGGAAGAGCAAGTAGGCTTGGATTTAATAAACCCAATAGTACATGCAGCATCTTTAATTTTATATAAGGTATTAAAAGGAATTATGAAGTAAAATAAAAACTTGACAGAAATGACACTATACTATAAATACAAAGAACTGTGGGAATGAATAGAAGTTAAAAAAGAAGTAAAAACATTGTGAATGAAGAAATGAAAGAGTACTAAAACAAAAGTGTGTTATGGAAAATAAAAAAGATTATATGTGAAAAAATAGGAAGGAATGTTACTTAAATATTATGAAAGCATTTTATTGCATTGATCCATGGAAATATTTAGAAATATATTTGAGATATAATAACTATAAAAGGATTAAAGAATGTAATGATTTTTATGGAGATTGGGGGGAATCTAATAAAGCCTACTCACTCTTTTTTACCATGTAGGCATTGTGTTGCACTGTTTACATGAAAGTAAGCAGGTTTTAGATTCAGTAAGCACTGCTGGGTGGCATGCATGCAGGCGCCAACACAGAAGGTTCTGTGGCATGCAAATTATCACATAAGCAGGTGAATTTCACGTAAATGAGACAGGAGGAGTGAGCCAGCAAGCAGATAGGCAGCTCTTCAAACCTTGTGTCAGTGTCCGTAGTGTACACAGAAAAATTCCATGTACAGGAACGTAGGCAGACAAAAGGGGCTGTAAAAATGTAGACAGATGGAAAGAAATGGCATAACACATACAAATATGAGCAAAACTATCCTCCATGTGTCTGAAAAATTAAAGGAAATAAGTTAAATTAATTTTATTTTTTTTTAATAATCTGTGCACAAACATGCTTTATAAAAAAATAAAACATTGGAAACAACAAAATTAATATTATGTGACAGACATGTATTACAGAACCTTGCATGGCGTATCTACAATGGTGCATCGGTGCTGTTGCCTACATGTAGGGCTATGAAGCATGTAGTTTCCAGGCTGTGAGTATGGATCCCTATGCAAATGAAGTTGAGTTACTAAATAGCATATAGGCAGTGGCGGCTGGTGACTTCAAATCATTGGGGGGGCTGCAGGAGACAGCTGGATGGGTGTGGCCAACAAGACGGGGTGGCTATGGTGCAATGGGATCAATGCTTCACATACTTATTTACATGAAATAAATGCTCAGTCAGTATGGCACATGCTGAATAGTCTACACAGCACACATTGTTACATCACCTCCACAGTCACACAACATAGGGGAAGAGAAAAACTCCACAAAAACAGTGTGATGCATGTTCAGGAAATCTCCTGATTTGCTCTAACATGATTATATGATACGTGATTTCTGAGATACATGACTGTGATGAGCCTAAATTTAGATTATTTGTCAAGCACTAAACTATATTTTGCTATATTTTATACTTTTTAAAAGGGAATATACCACTCATTTTAGTGAAATAATTGCAAACTACTTTCCAGAAAACAAAATTAATTAGGCTAGGGTAGCTTTACCAAGTTGCATGACTACCTAGTTCTAGTCAAATAATATGGCTAAATAAAAACAGGTTAGCAAAAAAACACACAATCAACAATTCATTATTTCCATGGTTATTTCTTTTGGTTTTTAAGCTGGTAAATAAGATAGATCAAATCGTTTGTTGGTGTACTTTAGTCTATCCAAAAGGCAGAGGATATGTGCTGCAGCACACATTATAACTATTCACTTTTCTATTTACACAGTACACTGTACATTAAAACAAATAATAAACTGTTCATGCAGCTATCTTTTCTAGTTGAACACAAGCTCACCAGGACCTCATATCTAACTGTGCAAATGAAATGACCAATTGGAATGACAGCATTCCAAAGTAAAGTTAGCTTAACCAACAGCACATTCTAGCTACGATTTCTTATTAACTGCAAAGCTTAATTATTGCATTACTTTTCAAAATGTTTATTAAGCTGTTTGTTTCTACTATGTCTTAGTTTTGCTTGCAGAATTGTAAACAGAAAAGAACAATGATAAATTTGCCCAAACCAAAAGTCCCTGCCCACAGAAGAAATCAAGTGTTCCTAATTTCTTTATAGGCATCTGATGATGCAAATTAACATTGTCAACAAATATTCCATCTCTAGTACTTAGGTATATTCCATCCCCAGTACTGCAGATAACCTCCCATCGCCTTCAACACTCTCCTTCAGAATATGGTTACCACACAGGCACCCTATTGGCTGCTTTCAACATATACAACACCTTCTGTGGCTAACACCTGCTGTGCTCTGTGCTTTATATTAACTTGAGTACATCTTTCATTTCCAACATCCATACTCACAGTAATGAAAGAAACATTTATATTTTTACTGAATTTTCTGCCACAATATGGAAACTAGGCAGTACACTTTTATTTATTTGAAGTTTGTTAAGCAGGATGTTGGGTTGGTACAGGGCCCTTTTCAGCCACTATGTGGGACATAAGGCTACATATCACTGTATAGGCACAACTATTTTCTTAGCCTCTCCACAAAAAAAGCTCTGGGCTCATCTTTCCTGCTTCCAACACTTGTGTATGGTGCTCCCATCCTCATCAATCTACAGTCCTCCTTGAGAACAAAACTTGACTCTTGCTACAACAAAATTGCTAAATTTGCTACAAACACAAAATTTTCTACCCATCACTGTTCCTCTCTGCATCAACTAAATTGGTTAGAATCCCCTCACTATCTCACTTTTCTATAATTAACTACAGCCCAGAAGCTCATCTACAGTCCAGAAATCTGCCCTTCCCTCTTCTCTATACTGACCATGTATTAGCCTAACAGACACCTCAGGTCTAAATGCTACAATCCATTGAGAAACCTAAGCTCACAGCTGGTCAAACATTGTATTCCTATACCATCTCTAAAGCATGGAATAATCACCCCCCTTCACTCAGAACTGTCAGCAATCCTGCCTCCTTTGAAAAAATCCCTTAAACTACATCGTTGCTCTCATTGGTTATGCTCCTGTACCCCAACACACAACCCCAACTCATGACTTCCCTCCCCAATGTTATACCTCTCACTATCACTTCCTTCCCTATCACCCTGCCTACCTTCTGCTTCCTTCCTTGTCACTTTAAAGTGTCCTTACCCTCCATAGCCCTTCTAATCTCCTACGATTCCTTACACTGCACTAACCCATGGCAATCAGCCTAGCAGATATACTACATTCAAGCGTTATTTGAATGCACACTACAAACCTTGTAGATTTATTTTTCATTCATGTGTTATGTGAACATATGCCATTTATTATTTCCAGTTTCTACTTTTCCGGGATTGTAACTTTTTTCACTATTGTTTTATTAGTTTCATTCAATGTAATGGTAGTACCTGATGTCCTCTACTATGTGAATTAATACATTCTTTGTAAGTAATTTTGTGAACTTTTCCATGAAGTGTATTAATGTTTATCATTTGTATGTAATTTTGTGGAGCTTTTCTATCTGGGCCTCCAGTGAAAATGGGCTCATTCCAGGCCCAGCGGACTTTCCCGGTTAACAAATGCAATAAATAAATAAATAATATCACATGCAAAGACATATATACATGACATATAAACAGTATTCATGAAACTCATAATAAGCCAAAAGAACAATAATTAAGTAAACATGCAATCATTTCAAATGAAATAGAGTACTAGAATAAATACATTATAGGGCTTAGATTATTGATTCAGAATGAAAGTAAAGTCTGATATCTACTGGACATAAGAATGTAAAGCTGAAAAGATGTACTTAATAAAATAACCAGAGCTATACATCAAGTTCCAGCTGGTATCCTTAAAACATATGCATTTATTAAAGCATCAAAACAACTTCTTCAGAGGTAGGTATGTACCAAATTCCAACAAAGGAACAAACATCCCCTGTTTAGTTACTTCAGGCTGTACTAGCAATAGCTCTTTGACAATAGCTGTTAGGTAGCCTTAACTTAGTATGATAGGCTAACTTTAGCAAATAACTATAGCACAATAAGTATACTTTATTTGCAAAACTCAGCTAAGTTTGCAGACTACTGGTGACTGTTATTAAATGTCAGTCTGAAAATGAGATCAGAAAAAGTACAAGACAATAAAAGTACCTTTCATGTGCTAAGCAGTAGCAATTCCATTTTGTTGAGTTTCAACTAGTGAAGTAACCTGGGCTAGTAAAGACAATCATTTCCCTTACAGAGGTAAAAGAGGAAAGGAAGTAGGAATACATGAGATAGCAGATCACAATGTGAGCCTGCTGGTGAATACGTGCTGTTTTCTTCAGAATTCTGCCCTATGTCTGTTGATCCTTATTTGATACTATCAAGTCTGCATATAAATACAGCCATAGTGAACCAAGGTTGTTGTTGAAAATGGACTGCTGAGCAGTGCACTTACCCAGTTATCAAATTACAGTAAATAAGTAAGTAAATAAATGAATATAATAAGTATGTAATGGTAAAAGTGACTGAAGTTGGAATGACCGTTGGCTTTTTGCTATTTTAAACCAGTGGAGAAAAAAAAGAAAAGGTATGGCTGCTCAAATATGAATGCCTAAATACTCAAAAAGTATTAGACTGACATGCACATTGCATTATATGACCTGATATACAGCAGTGAGTGGCTGTTGGGTGTCACTGACAGCGGTAGAACCAATGCTTTCTATATGCCTACATGTAACAGTTAATAGTTGCTACTTTTGGAATGCCAGAGACAGTGAAAATTAATGTTGGGTCAACTATTAGCAGCCACCAATGTAAATAGCCCTGAGAATGCTGAAGAAAACACAAAACAGAAAAGTAACTCCAGCTAATTGTCTGGTCAACAGCTTTATATGGAAATGTAAGCTGAGCTAAAGGCATTGCCAAAGCTAAAGAGATTCACTAGATACAAACAAATTAGCATGTTGAAAGCCTACAAGGCAGTTATTCACCCCACAGTTAGATTTACATGAGCTGCTCTGCTGTTTATGCACAGCTTCAGACACAAGGGATATTCTACATCCAGGCCTATGGAAAAGAAGCAAGGTAAAGAGACCAGAGAGAGAAAGACAAGTGAAAGGACTAGTGATTACCATGACAAATGGAAAGTCCACTTTCACCTGCATTGTTCTTCTTACAATACTGTACTTATGGAATGAAATAAATAGTAACGCACCTGTTTTGATTGCAGAAGAACAGCTGAAAGAAGCAGCAATTTGCAAATAATTAAATCGAAATCCACAGTCCTCCTGATTGCCTCGCTCTCTGTGTACTTTGGAGACTCTTGTGCCAAAAATCAAAAAAAAAATGTTTTCAAACTAAATGTCGAAACTCCCGGAAAGAAAAAAACAATATGATAATCTCAGGTCCAACGCCGAAAACTGACTGACTGATTCTCGCTCTTTTCCCAGCACATAAAGCCCGGGAAGAGAGCGACAACCAATCAGCAGCATTTGCCCAGCAAGCACGTCATGACATGCCTGCAGACGTCGCAGTCCGAGCCCCTTCCATATCTATGAGGTTTGTGTCTCAACCGCATAGACTTCTGGGCATCACAATGATGCCTTCATTGCTCCTCTGGGATGCAATGAAAACATTGCAAGAATTAAAAAAAAATAATAAAAAACACTGTTGCGATTGAAGTGCGCAATGGCGTACTTTCGAGTCGCGGACTCGAAATTTAAAGTGGAATAAAAAGATTTTTTTTTTTTACATTTTAAAAACAAACTACAGAGTTCTAAACAAAAAGCTGAGGGGGCTGCAGTCCGGCAGTCCGATGCCATGAGCCGCCCCTGCATATAGGGGTAATTGTGTCTGCATATCCTCTCTGTGTAGGCACAGAATCATGCCAGTGTTTACAGAGGAAGTGAAAAATTAAATAATGGCAGTCAAATTATATATGAAAAGACTTATTATAGTTAAGTGCTTTCTGTTTACATAAAATAAAACTTCTTCAGACAAATGTTAAACACATTCAAACTTCCATTTAAATAGATAAACATAGCCGAAAAAATTCATGAACAGGAAATGATGCAAACTGGAAGTGATGCAAACTTCTTTACATAATACCACTTTTTAAAATTGATAGATACTTCAAGAATGTAAAACATGAGATATAAAAATGAAGGTATATATGTATATAACATGTAAATATAATCTGTTATCATATAAAAACTTATAAATTATTTATTTATTTATTTAAACTATTTTTATAAACCAAATATCCGCGGTGGTGGTGCTGCGGTAGCGTTGTCACCTCACAGCAAGACGATTCTCAGCTAGATCATCTTCTGTGGAGAGATGCGTGAATGGGCGTACTTTCGTTGAAGGTTGTGCATTAGGGCCGGCAACTCAGCATGTAAAAATCAACTGCCAATCATTAGCAGACCGGAGTTCTGCTGTGGCGACCCCTAACTGGGAAAAGCCGAAAGACACAACAACAACATTTTTATAAACCAAATCTTATTACAGTATAACCACCCTACATTTAAAATATAACTTGTGTATCAATACAAAACACTGGCCAAACTGCTATAAACAATTATACCTAACTATACTCTATCTACTAAGTGATTTCAATCTAAGTATATTATTAATTGTGCAATAATCATTTAACCCTGGCCAGGCATAAGCATGCAACCACAATTGCCAACACAATTCAGCTTTTTCCAATTGCACAGCCCAAGGACCATCCCTTTGATTCTCCTTAACTTGTTGAATAACACAAAACTTAAAATGATGGTCATTGTACTCATGTACATGTTTCGCTAATGCACTAGTGTTAATATCCTTTTTAATAGCATAAACATGCTCATATATCCATTCCTTTACTGCTCTGGTGGTCTTCCCTACATACTATGCTTGGCATAACTGGCACAATGTGATATTAACAACACTCCTAGAATTGCAATTGTGTTTTCCCTGAACATTATATTTCCTTCCTTTTATTTCAAAAAATTGACCACTATAAATACATTTACAATAATTACACACAGCACATCTCCTCGTTGCTCCTTTATTGATTGTTTGCTGCCCACTTTCAAGTAACTTTTTCAAAATTACTACCCTTCCTTGGTACCATTTTGAACCCTTCATATAATTTATTCCTAACTTGTATATCATCATCTATCACTATCCAGTTCTTTAACATAATTGTTTTAATTTTGTAAAAATGGGTACTGAAAGTTGTTATAAATAATGTGGAACTGTCTAATTGAATACCTTCTGTACACATTACATGACCACCCCTATTATTATTTAGAATGGGTAGGTACAAAATGGCCATTTGATCTTTTAGTTTTAACTTCTTCATATAATTCATACTACATATAATCTGGGTAAACCCTTTTCTTGAACATATCAATAAGCTCTTCACATTCATTATGAAAATCAGTGTCCAGGCTCACCATTCTTGTGGCTCGGAGTAGCTGACCCTTTACTACCACTCTTTTGTTGATAGTGGGATGTGCGCTTGTAAAATGCAGAAGCAAATTAGAATATGTCTTTTCCTATGTATTTTAGCCTTAAATCCTTTCATGCCCCTATCCTTACTCAAATTCACATCCAAGTAGTTTATTTCCTGATCATTAGTCTCATGTGTGAATTTTAAATATGATGTCGTAGCATTAATATATTTCAAAAATTCATCAAGGGCCAAATTATTGCCTTTCCATAAAATAAAGATGTCATCCAAGTAACATAAGTATATACTGATATGATCATAGAAGATACTATTAAATATAAATTGCTTCTCCCAAACTGCCATGACCATGTTAGCAAAAATAGTGCCATATGGTGAACCCATAGCAACCCCAACTTGTTGTAAAAAATATTTACCATTGAACTGAATATAGTTATTTTTGAGAACTATGTCAAACAAATCAATATACAAATTTATTTCTGACTGTGATACACCTTGTTCTAACAAGAAAACTTCAATAGCTTGCATTCCCTCTTCATGGGGTATGACTGAAAATAAATCTTTTATCTCAACAGTTAGAAACACTACATCCTCTGTATACTTTACATTATTAATTAATTCAAGAAAATGCTATGAGTTTTTACAGATTTGGAATTGATTACATAAGAACTTTTTTTAATCCATCATCCAAAAACTTCACACAAGCATAGGTAATGGCATTCCGTCCATCTACTATAGGTCAAAATGGGGGGGGGGGGGTCATTCTCATTTTTATGCATCTTCGGGGCTCCAAAAATGGTAGGAACAGTAGGAGAAATAATGTTTAAATAATTATAAATGTTCAAATCAATTCTATTTTCAAGAAACATATCATTTAACATTATATTTACTCTTCTATACGCACCATTTAATTCATTTTTACTTATTTCCTGATACGTATCCATGCTCAGTATTTTAGAAATTTGATCATTATAATCAAACACATGTATAATGACCAATCTCCCTCCCTTGTCCGGTTTCATAATTCTTATATTCTGTTGCATAAGAAATCCCAAAATGTCTCTCTCATTGACTGTTAAGTTATCCTTTAAGCATTTATTTCTCTTATTCAACATATGCCTAATATCTAATTCACAGATTTTCTCATAAATGTTCTCATAAATGGAGATTACCGGATGTGGGGGGGGGGTTATATGTACTATGAATACGTAACAGGTTGTGGGCCATATTATTAATAGGATTACTGTTATTACCAAACAAAATCCTAAAATTAAGGTTATGTAAAAACATTTTCAAATCATTTAGCAGTTCAGCCAAGTTTGAACCTTTTGTAGGGAAAAATGTGAGCCCTTTACTCAATAAGTTAACCATTTCCTCATTAATTACAGTTTGAGAAAACTTAAACGTGAGCCCTTTACTCAATAAGTTAACCATTTCCTCATTAATTACAGTTTGAGAAAACTTATATACCTTGAAATCTCCAAAACTATTAAAATTATTACTGTTTTTTTAGGCATAATATTTTGCTGTTCAATTTAATCCTGATTGCTATGTTGTACCAAACCAGGAGGCCTAAACGACACCTGCCCCACTCTCGGTAGTTTTGGCTAGGCCTGTCCACTCCTATACTGTTGTTGATCCTTATGCAATTTCTTGAGCTTTTTCTGTAGTTATGGTGGTTATACTATAATAAGTTTTGGTCTATAAAAATAGTTTAAATAAACAATTAAATGTATTTATTTACTTATATATTTATTTATTTATAAATAAAAATAAATAAAAATTAAATTAAATAATTTATACGTTTTTATATGATAAGACATTATATTTACATTTTATATACGTATATACTTTAATTTTTATATCATGTTTTACATTCTTGAAGTATCTATCAATTTTAAATAGTGGTATTATGTAAAGAAGTTTGCATCACTTACAATTTGCATCATTTCCTGTTCATGGATGTTTGGCAGCTATGTTTATCTATTTAAATGGAAGTTGCAACGTGTTTAATATTTGTCTGAAGAAGTTTGCTATTTCATGTAAACGAAAAGCGCTTAACTATAATAAATAAGGCTTTTCGTATATAATTTGACTGCCATTATTTCATTTTTCACTAGTTGTTTTATTGTTTTTAAGAGTGTTAGTAGTTTTTTTTGTGTGTTGGTGGTCAATTTAATATGGATGGCAATTTGCAATCTCTTTTTACCCAAGAAACACAACAGTCATTTTTACAACTTATGAAACTGATACAAAATCCTCACTCAATGAGTAGATGGATTGGCTGGGAAGGCAGAAGCTATTATGACTGTTGATAGTTCAGCATTGATTAAAGTGACCACAGAGGCTTCACCAGAATCTCAGCAGCTTGAGTCATCCATTATTAATGAACAGGAATGAGGTTCATATAATTTAGTAGTAGTGGAAGACACCTCATAGTCGCATCAAACCAGCATGCGTTCCAGGCATATGCATATTGAAAGGAACCAGCATTTGCCTAATGCAGAAGTTTCAGGGCATGTTTTGCAATCACAGGATGCGCATGGTTCTGCTTCTGTTATTGGCAGTTTGGATGTTAATGTCGGCCCTAATAGAATTAACAACAGAACTTTGGTTCAAGGACATGGCAAAAATAACGCAGATAATTCAACGCAGTTCATCAACAAACAACAAGGCACTTCTAGTATTTTACAGCCATCACCTATGTCTGTCATAAGCACAGAGGGTGTAGAAGGTACACTGATTCATGAATCTCGCAATGCTATTAATTGTTCTGGCACCAGCCTTACTGTGGACAGGTTTCTTGTAGGCAATGCTCACATTAACAATAATTATGTGCATGTGCAGTCTAATAATAGGGCCAGTAACTTGTCTTGGAAACTGCTCTCACTTAATGACTGTCTCATAAACGAGCAACCGAATAATGTAATGAACTCTGATACACAGGACAAATGACTTTTAATAAAACAGTTGCTTAATGAACTTGATAACTGGTGGGGTTGGGAGGGTGGCCTAATGGTTAAGGTGTTTGCCTTACAAACACAAGGTGCAAGGTTTGAGTCTCACAAGGGATAATTGGCTAGGCTTAAAATGGCTCGTAAGGGCAGTTAGCTTAGTACTAACCTATGAACCTATGAACCTATAATAAATTATTTAAACTGAAAAATTTCAAAGTTGAAAATGTTTATTTACGTGATTGTATTTCTAACAGAGTCGTACCCAAAGGTTTACGCACATGGCATTACCCTTCAGGTTTAATTGAAAACTCTCCTTAACATACTGAATTGTTAGCCATATATGATAGGCATGGCTTTGAGCTTCTGGAAATGCTTATAAAATATAATAGTAAAGAGGTGGATGTGTTATTTGAAGAATGTAGTGATCTTGAGGGTCAGCTTCAAGCTGACAATTAATATAAGTATACATTATAGCACCAGAGGATCTATAAAAGTATTGAACCAGTTTTAATAGATCTCAAACAGAAAAAGCTCAAGAAATTGCATAGGGATCAAAACAGTATAGGAATTGACAGGCCTATCCAAAACCACTGAGAGTGGGGTGGGTGTCCTTTAGGCTTCCTGGTTTGGTACAACATAGTAATCAGGAGCAAATTGAACAGCAAAATATTATGCCTAATAACAATCTGCAGGCTACTCAACAGGAGGTGGAATTTAATTTGGATGATGAAAAATTTCCACCTTTAGGAAGTTCTGAAAGGATAAGAAGCTGGAATAATAATGATAATAATAATAATAATAATAATAATAATAATAATAGTAATAATAATAATAACCGGTCTGATAATCAGGATTTTTATACACCTTACAGAAAGAATCAGAGGAGGGGAGGGTTTCACCAACGAGGCAGAGGAAGGAGATACAACTAAGGGTTTTAAGTTTATCTAATAATATTTCTGATGATTTAACTCAATTGCTGGAACCGCTGCATTATGACTCTGTTAATGAGTTTCCTAATGAGGTTTGTGACAATGTATTTCAGGAAACAAAACCAGTAATAATTTTTAATAGTGTTGGAGATTTCAAGGTATATAATTTTTCTCAATCTATAATTAATGAGGAAATGGTTAACTTGTTGAGTAAGGGGCACATGTTTGTCCCTACAAAAGGTTCAAACTTGGCTGAACTGCTAATTAATTTGAAAATGTTTTTACGTAACCTTAATTTTAGGATTTTGTTTGGTAATGACAGTAATCCTATTAATAATATGGCCCACAACCTGTTATGCATTCATAGTACATATAACCCCCCCCTACATCCGGTGTGCTCCATTTATGAGAAAATCTGTGAGTTAGATATTAGACACATGTTGAATAAGAAAAATAAATGCATAAAGGATAACTTAACAGTCAATGAGAGAGAAATTTTGGGATTTGTTATGCAACAGAATATAAGAATTATGAAACCGGACAAAGGAGGAAGGTTGATCATTATGGACGTGTTTGATTATAATGATCAAATTTCTGAAATATTGAGCATGGATACGTATCAGGAAATAAGTAAAAAGGAATTAAATGGTGCTTATAGAAAAATACATATGATGTTAAATGATATGTTTCTTGAAAATAGAATTGATTTGGACATTTATAATTATTTAAACATCATTTCTCCTACTGTTCCTACCATTTCTGGAGCCCCAAAGATACATAAAAATGAGAATGACTCCCCGCCCCCATTTTGACCTATAATAGATGGGCAGAATGCCAGTACCTATGCTTGTGCAAAGTTTTTGGATGATAGGTTAAAAAAAGTTCTTATGTAATAAATCCCAAATCTGTAAAGACTCATGGCATTTTCTTGAATTAATTAATAATGTAGAGTATACAGAGGATGTATGTTTCTGACTGTTGACATAAACAATTTATTTTCAGTCATACCCTATGAAGAGGGAATGCAAGCTATTGAAGTTTTCTTGTTAGAACTAGGCGTACCACAGTCAGAAATTAATTTGTATACTGATTTGTTTGACATAGTTCTCAAAAATACCTATATTCAGTTCAATGGTAAATATTTTTTTACAACAAATTGGGGTTGCTATGGGTTCACCATGTGGCACTATTTTTGTTAACATGGTCATGGCAGTTTGGGAGAAGCAATTTATATTTAATAGCATCTTCTATGAGCATATCAGTATATACTTACGTTACATGGATGACATCTTTATTTTATGGAAAGGCAATAATTTGTCCCTTGATGAATTTTTGAAATATATTAATACTACAACATCATATTTAAAATTCACACATGAGACTAATGATCTGGAAATAAATTACTTGGATGTGAATTTGAGTAAGGATAGGGGCATGAAACAATTTAAGGCTAAAATACATAGGAAAAAGACATATTCTAATTCGTTTCTGCATTTTACAAGCGCACATCTCACTATCAACAAAATACCGGTAAAAAAGGGTCAGCTAGACTGAGCCGCAAGAATGGTGAGCCTGGACACTGATTTTCATAATGAATGTGAAGGGCTTATTGATATGTTCAAGAAAAAGGGTTACCCAGATTATATGTTGTATGAATTGTATGAAGAAGTTAAAACTAAAATATCAAATTGCCATTTTGTACCCATTCTAAATAATAATAATATGGGTGGTAATGTAATGCGTACAGAAGGTATTTAATTAGAGAGTTCCAAATTATTTATAACAACTTTCAGTACCCATTTTTAAGAAATTAAAACAATTATGTTAAAGAACTGGATAGTGATAGATGATATACAAGTTAGGAATAAATTATATGAAGGGTTCAAAATAGTAGCAAGGAAGGGTAGTAATTTGAAAAAGTTACTTGAAAGTGGGCAGCAAACAATCAATAAAGGAGCAACGAGGAGATGTGCTGTGTGTAATTATTGTAAATGTATTTATAGTGGCCAATTTTTTGAAATAAAAGGAAGGAAATATAATGTTCAGGGCAAACACAATTGCAATTCTAGGAGTGTTGTTAATATCGCATTGTGACAGTTGTGCCCAGCATACTATGTAGGGAAGACCGCCAGAGCATTAAAGGAACGGATATATGAGCATGTTTATGCTATTACAAAGGATATTAACACTAGTGCACTAGCGAAACATGTACATGAGTACAATGACCATCATTTTAAGTTTTGTGTTATTCAACAAGTTAAGGAGAATCAAAGGGATGGTCCTTGGGCTGTGCAATTGGAAAAAGCTGAATTGTGTTGGCAATTGTGGTTGCATGCTTATGCCTGGCAAGGGTTAAATGATTACTGCAAAATCAATAGTATACTTAGATTGAAAGCACTTAGTAGATAGAGTATAGTTAGGTATAATTGTTTATAACAGTTCGGCCAGTGTTTTGTATTGATACACAAGTTATATTTTAAATATAGGGTGGTTATACTGTAATAAGTTTTGGTTTATAAAAATAGTTTAAATAAACAATTAAATTAAATAATTTATAAGTTTTTATACGATAAGACATTATATTTACATTTTATATACATATAGACTTTCATTATTATCTCTCATGTTTTACATTCTTGAGGTATCTATCAATTTTAAAAAGTGGTATTCTGTAAAGAAGTTTGCATCATTTCCTGTTCATGAATTTTTGACGGCTATATTTATCTATTTAAATGGAAGTTTGAATGTGTTTAATATTTGTCTGAAGAAGTTTGCTATTTTATGTAAATGAAAAGTGCTTAACTATAATATATAATTTGATTGCCATTATTTCATTTTTTACAGAGGAAGTAGCTGACATCAGGGGAGGATGTGTCCAATGACTTCTAAGCTTATTTCAGCTTAGCTGTGCCTGTTTGCATGGTGCACTGCCATGCTGACTGTGTCCTTTCGGGGGCAGGTGTGCACTAACTTCTAAGCTTTGTTTTGCTCAGGGCCAAGTGTTTCCATGTGTTTGCATGGCACACCACCGTGTGAGTGTGTCTTTTCAGGGGGGTGTGTACACTGACTGCTAAGCTTTGTTTACCTACAGGGCATGCATTTGTGTGGTGTGTCACAGTGCTGAGTGTATCTAAAAGCCAATGACATATTAATTAGTTTTGATCCCTGTTTTTCTTAAACTAGGGTCATTAAATGATGTTAATGATGAACTAGGAAGATGCAATGCATCATAGGTAGCCAATCACACAGTCAGCACCTGCAGCAGAGCACTATAAAGTATGCATACACCTTACAATCTGATTTCCCCCATACTCTGCACCATTGGATTACAGACTTTGAATTTTAATTGAGAGAATGCTAGGGGCTGCTGCAGGTCTGCTACATCTGTATGTGCTAGATGCTGAAGTCAATTCTACTGCTGCTGCTGCTGACAATAGGCCTAGACAGAGAACGATAAGAGTGTTCAGGCCCAGAGTAACCATCCAGGGGCTATATGAGCTGGAGATTGTAGAGCGCTACAGAGTGGACAGGGATATAATACAAGAAATCACTGAGCTCTGCCGACCTCAACTCAGACCCAGAGCCAACAGAGGGGAACCCATCCCAGTGGAAACAAAGGTATGTGTAGCCCTTAGGATACTAGCTACAAGTACTTTCCAAAGGCCAACTGGGAACATGATTGGGGTCTCACAGGCATCAGCATCCAGGGGACTCCAACATTTCCTGGATGCCATGCTACCACATGTCAGTAAGCACATTTCTTTTCCCCTCACTCCTGAGGCAAGGGCCAGCAATATGCAACACCTCTACTGTGTAGCACACTCCCCTGTCGACCGCAGGGGGTACCACTCCGACTCCATCAGCTGCCTGGTCATGTGCAATGCCGAGGGGATTACCATTAATGTGTGTGCTGGCAGCCCTGGCAGTTATCATGACTCCCATATCTGGTACATATCACAGCTATACGAAATGATTGCTAGGGGGGACATCCCACACGGCCATTTACTGAGGGATGCTGGCTATGCAATGGAACCGTGGATGATGACACCCATCAGAATTGCACACACACCCACAGAAGAAAGCCATAATGAGGCACAGGCATAAACTAGGAACATCATAGAGCATGTGTTTGGGCTTCTGAAATCATGGTACCAGTGCCTCGATATACCTGGTGGAGCCCTGCAGTACACTCCAGCCACATGTTCACAGATATTCACAGTATGCACCATGCTACACAATTTAACCTTGCGGAAACAGCTGCAGCCAGATCAGCAAAAGGAAGGGATACACAGCCCACCACCAGAGCCTAGATCACCACAGCCACACTCACAGGAGGACTCAGAGGAGGAACCCCCTGATGATGTCCCTGCAGGCAGAAGAAGACATGCCCAGTATGCCCTGGCTTTGGCTAAGAGACAATGCACAGCACATTCACTGACAACCTAGTGCCCTAGTGACTGACACCTTACTCCACTCACATACATATATTAAAATTGTTGATGCCAGGTAACCCACACAACCTGCACCTATCCATGTATTGGATGTGTACTGCTTGCATCACACAGAGTCAGTCCTGAACTACAGTGTCTAGTTGCCCAGCCTAGGTTACCTGGGATAACTCTGTTGAGCAAAAGCTAGACATAAAACCAACCAACCTACCAAACATGAACTGAGAATTTCTATGCTTAATGTAGGTTCACTAACAGGACGCAGCTTGGAAGTGAATGGCATGATGATACAGAGGAGGCTGGACATCCTATGTATCCAAGAGACAAGATGGAAGGGCAGTGCAACAAAGCCAGTTGGCTTGGGATTCAGACTCTACTACTATTCAGGAGGGGCACAGGCTAGAAATGGTGTAGGAACTGTAGTGAGAGAGAGAGGCTTCAGAAGGCAGTGAGGGATATCATCAGAATTAATGACAGACTCATGACAATCAGACTCCAGTGTTATTCATAAGCTCAGCCTATGCCCCACAGCAGAGTTGTGATAGTGAAGAAAAGACTGCATTCAGACAACAATTGCAGGACCTACTAGATGAAGCAGGACAACATGAATTGGTGTTGAAAATGGGTGACTTGAATGTATGTATTGGGACAGACAAAACAGGATATGAGGACTGTCTGGGTCCACAAGGGTGGGGCAACAGGAATAAAGGAGGAGAAGCCATTCTAGTCCTCTGCCTGGCAAATGGCTTAATAGTAGCCAACACATGGTTCAGAAAAGCGAGACAGTCACAAGATCACAAACAACAGTAGCCAACATGCAACTCAGGTAGACTTCCTCCTAGTAAGGAAAAGGCACTGGGGTAGAATCTATGATTGCAAAGTCATCCCCAGTGAAACAGTTGGCCCACAGCATAAACCACTAGTTGCCACAATCAGCTGCAAGCAGTGGCCAGAGAAGGCTCTAAGGTCAACAGAGGCCAGACTGAAGACCTGGAAGTTGACTGGAGAGAAAGTACAGCAGTTCAAGGAATTACTTGGGGCTCTAGCACCCCAAGAAGAGGAGGAAATGGAGTTGAGCAAGAATGGCAGCACCTAAAAACAGCTTGTGTTAGGACTACAGAAAAGATACGTGGCTGAGCCAGGTATGGAAATAAAATATATAAGGAAAGCTGGCGGTGAAATGCAGAAGTCCAGGAAGTCATCAAAAGAAAGAAGGAGTGCAGGAAGAAGTGGGAGATAGAAAAGACTGACCAGGCTAGGAAGGACTACTGGTTGGCTAACAAAGAATCTAAGAAAGAAGTTGCAATAGCAAAGAATAAGGTATTAGAGGCACTGTACCAACTTCTGGAAAGTGACTCAGTAAGGGGCACAAAGAAACTATATCAGGTTGCATGGCAAAGACAGAAAGATAAAGAAGATAGTCAGACACCCTTCATAAGGGATGCCAGCAACAACCTACTCACCAGGCCACAGTATATTAAAGGCAGATGGAAGGAGTATTTCCAGCAGCTTCTGAATGAAGAAAACCCCACAGAAGCTGTACTGCCCCAAAAACAGCCTACAATGAGAGAAGAAGAGGAGTCCACCCTAGAAGAAGTAAGAAGAGCACTAAGGAAAATGAAGTCAGGAAAAGCAGCAGGAACAGATGAGGTTACAGTATATATGATAAAGATGCTGGGTATGATAGGGGAGAAATGGCTCCTGAGGGTACTCACAGCAGTATGGAGAGAAAGGTGTATTCCAGAAGACTGCAGAATAAGCATACTCATGCCAGTGTACAAGAACAAAGGGGACATCTACAACTGTGGGCAGTACAGAGGCATTAAACTCCTATCACATTGCATGAAAGTTCTGGAGAGGGTGACTGATAAGTGGATACACAGAATAGTAGAATGTAAGATGGGAGATGAGCAGTTTGGTTTCAGATCATTATGCAGCATAACTGACCCAATGTTTGCAGTGAGACAGATACTTGAGAGGAAGCTAGAGATGAAGAGAGAGTCTAACTGGGCATTCCTAGACTTAGAGAAAGCATATGACAAGGTCCCACGAAAGCTGATCTGGGCAGTACTGCGGTGGTTTGAAGTCCCAAAAACATTGGTAGAATTATTGCAGGTTATGTACAAGGACCCAATGATTCAAGTATGAACAGAAGGGTTCCTAGTGGGAGTGGGTGTACACCAGGATTCAGCTCTGAGCCCACTGCTGTTCATACTGGTGATGAACTACATTAGCAAACAGGTCAGAGGGGACAGATCAACAAAGTTGCTGTATGCAGACGATGTGGCATTACAGGCAGACTCTGAGCAAGAACGTCAGCAAAGGATAGGAGAATGGAATGCAAAACTGAAGGCACATGGGATAAAACTAGGCATAGATAAGACAGTGGTAATGGCAGCAAATTGGGGAAATCAGAAGAAGCTGAGAATAAAGACAGAAGGGAAGATAGTGGTACAGGTAAACAGCTTCAGGTATCTGGGAGGGGTGGTTGCAGAGAAGGGAAGTCTGAATGAAGAGGTCAAAGCTAGAATAAGAGCAGCTGCAGCCAACTGGCATACAGCGTCAGGTGTAGTCTATGACAGAAGAATGCCAAAGAAGCTGAAAAGCAAGATGTACAAGACAGTTGTGTGACCAGTACTACTGTATGGTACAGAAACCTGAGCAGTAAAGGCAGAACAGCTGAAGAAGCTAGAGCTGATGGAAATGAAGTGCCTGAGAAAGGTGGTAGGATGCACAATGTGGGACAGATGAAGAAATGAGGACATAAGAGCAGAAGCCAAAGTAGCTCCAATTGCAGAAAAGATCAAAGAGAACAGATTACGGTGGTTTGGACATGTGCAAAAACGCAGAAGACAATCTGGTGAGGAAGATTTGGGACAGACAGGAAAATGTAAGAGGAAGTGAGGACGTCCAGCAAAAAAGTAGATGGATTGTGTGAAAGAAGATCATTGACAGTCAGGCATGAGTGTTGATGAGTGGCACTGAATCAAGAGAGTTGGCGACAGTTAACATAATACCCCAACCCCATGTAGAAAAAAAAAAATAATGGGAAAAAGGGGGTTGATTATGATGATATATTTGCTTGGAGTTTATGGCCATTAGTATGTCAACAGGCATGTGTTCACAATATCCTCTTGCAAGATAGTGGCATACCACAGAGACTCTATGAGTGACTAACAGTAAGGTACACTGTTGACATTTGTGTAGAGTCTGCATATTTGACACATATGACACTCTGTAGTGTCCTGACAATACCGTCACATCTATCAGTGTGGTCACACCTACAAGACATAGTTATGACTGTACCATGTGTACAGTCAGAAGATGTGTGTGCAGTTGGTGATCATGCTGACAGTACAGCAATGCAGGCAGCAAACCTGGGATGTCAGTCTAGGGATTACACTGCTATAAACCTACATATATAACAAAACAGTGTCATGCTTACCAGGAGAAAGACCGTGGGCTTGGCCAATATCTGACGGATATGTGAAAAGTTGGGGGAGAGGTAATGTCAGGACCATTGCATGTTGCAGCCCAACAAGGTAATACATCCATATATCTCACATTTATAGTAGCTACAACTGTTGTATTGGTCACATTCTGAGTATGAGAGTAAAACTGAGGTTAAACCCTCCACCCAATAACAAAGACCTGACACCCACATAAAAGTATGTACACCCTGACACACTGAATGATACAGTATTACAATGCTGATCAAATCAAGATTACCTGCATGCTCCTTTGCTGTGGAAACTATAGCACTCACATTTATGATGTATGGTGTGATGGATGCCTGGGAGATGTCATGTGTGCTTAGGTTCACCAGAAATTCCTCAGTGGCTGACAGTGGTTGTTCCACTGCAGGCCCTCCACCAGTGATGCCATGATCCTCTTCTTCATCCAGCACTGATCATATCCATTGCATGGTGTTGAACCTGCTCATATGTCCTCCCCTGATGACCTGTGACATTCATGTCACAGACAAGATCAGCCCACAATGCAGCCTTCTGTTTCCTGGTTTGCCTACCCCTGGACAGTAGGATGTCATGATATTGCCAGAGTCCTCTCAGTATAATTTTATTCTTTGCATCCGAGAAAGGCACACGACATCTAGGGTACATGATTCCTGAAAGACAAAAATGGAAACACATTACAGGATCACATACATGGATGTACACTACGTAGATATACAGCAAAGACAAAATGGCTGGCACTATCCACTGCTTGCTCACACATGTCATACTCCACAGTGTACAAATATACTAAGTGTGTAGATACAACTGAGACAGTAGCAATAGTCAGCTATTCCCATGTGTGCCATGACAGATACTGCTGTATGATCATACACCCACCACTGGAGTCTACTGTAGTGTATCCCCTACGAGCATCCCCCGATAATTTGTCAAAAGAACAGTGCCAAACAAATAGCAGTGTGCTATGACAACCACTATAAAGGGACAGTCCAACGAGACCAGTGTGGCACAATGACAGAAAACAATACACCCTTGATGTATTGTACGTCCTCTGTAGGTGTAAGACAGCAGGAGATCAATGACATGTCATTATCACAGGTCTAAAACAGGCTTAATGCTGTAGTCCCTTTTCCCCCATAAGTCTATTCACCCATCTACACTGTTGTATACAAAAAAGGTTACATACCTGATGGAGTGCAGAACTCCTCTGTTGATATGTGGTGATAGTGAAGATTTCACAAATGTGTGTTCTGTATGAGAAAAGTCTCATACAGAATGGTTCCCCATAGCCAGGTGCTTGCCTTTTTAACATGCTTCTCATCAGCAGCTGATTGCCTCTTATTATACCATGATCCCCCCAAAACGTGCACGCTGATTGGCCAGCGTGCCCGTTGTAAATCGAGTTATACTAATGGAAAAAGGTCCGGTCGCCCGGACTTTTTTCCATTAGTATAACTGCTTTTAAACACTGTCTCGCTATGTTAAATGGGTTTAACATAGCGAGACAGCTTTAAAATAAGCAACGGAGATCTCCGTTGCTTATTTTAAAGCTGTCTCGCCATGTTAAACCCATTTAACATAGCTGGGCAGTGTTTAAAACAACGGAGAAAGCAAGATCTCCGTTGCTTTTTATGTTCGCTATGTTAAATGAGTTTAACATAGCGAGACAGTTAAAATAAGCAGCGGAGATGTCCGTTGCTTATTTTAAAACTGTCTCGCTATGTTAAACTCATTTAACATAGCGAAACATAAAAAGCAACGGAGATCTTGCTTTCTCCGCTTTTGCTCACAACTCTGATGTACTGCGCGGGGCAGTACATCAGAACTGCCGGATGCCAGACATCCTCAGAAGGGCAGTAAACAGGCATTATACTATGCCATTATTTAAGAAAAGTAATAGTTTCTTTTCTTAAATAATGTCATGGTATAATAGCAATAACCCACTTCTGGGTGTGGGTAATGCTAAATTTACCCACGGTTGGCTTTGTTTGGTCCCTCGGGCCTCGCCCTCGGGACCAAACCACGCCAACCCTGGGTAAATTTAGCATTACCCACACCCAGGCGTGGGTTATTGCTATAATAAATCTGTGGGTCTGAAATGCTGATTGCAGCCAACACAACTGATTTCCACTATCATCAGCCAATGACATGCAACCACTGTACAATATATAAGGCCTTCATGTAGATTAGGGCTCCTTTCTGATATGTTGTGATGTACATTCCTGGGGTGAGGAGAATACATTGTTGCAGAGGGTAGGTCTGTAGCAGAAACTTTTAAATAGAGATGCGTGTGCTGCAGGTAATAGACATAGGCAGACAGTGTGAACACTTTGGAGGACAACAACCTGTAGGAGTAACTGTGGGAGCTGTGTCAGCCTTGTTGCAGAGACAGAGCCAGAGTGAAGCTACCCTTTCCACTTCAAATAAGGCATGTGTTTAAGGTAAGTATGTTAGCCAATTGTATCACTAACAGAGTACTAGGCAACATGTCTGGCATGTCCTTGAACAAGATGGGGTATAAATATAAGAATATGTCCACCATTTGGGCAACTGCCAGGCCATGTGGTTACAGTTTGGTAGTAATTTGCAACATGTATGAGGGCAGTCACAGTTACAAGCAGGGACTTTCAATATGTGTTAGTTGTGCAGCCGTGATAATCTGCACTGTGCCTTTGAAAGGATTGTGTGGTGCACTCTGATATTAGTGGCCCTCATTTGCAGTACCTGAGTTGACATTCTCTGTGAATGTATATTAATGCATGATGTGACACTTTATGCACATATAGTTTTGATTTCGTTTGAACTGCATTGTGTGGATAAAGAGTGCATTACTCAGTCATTAATTGCTGGCTTCACAATACTGTAAATTCACTGCTACACACCACTGAATTTGAACCCAGGACTGTGTGTGGCAAAATATACTGTTTGCAAGGCATTTAACAAACTGAGCTACCAAGTTACTGCTACAGCAAGTGTATTTGCAAGATATAAGTGCACATGTACAGGCTGTGACAAACGTTTTTACATCCATCAGTATTTGCATGGCTTTATATGGATGTATTTCTGCACCAGGGTCCCAGATGAATATGTATTTTGCCATTAATGACTTAGCAGGTGTATTACTACATGTTGCTAATAAAAGGGCACATTAACTTGTTATCACAGGCCTCACTTTCAAGCGGTGTAGTCTTGCACCAGAGTCCAAGTTAAACTCCCATTCTTTTCCATTACTTTTTAATCAAATAAAACGAAAAAAAAAAGACGACAGATTCAACCCTTCAGGAACACTTTAATGTACAAAGATTTAGTGCTTTCATCAGTGGTAACTCTGACTTCATCAGAATAACATCATTTCAAAATCACACACTTTTTATACATTAAACTAAGTCACATGTCCATAGTTAAAAACTACCTTTCCCAATTTTAAAGAAATATTGCATCCCCTTCTTTATAAAACATAATGAACACATACTGTGAATTTATAGGTTAGAAATACTTTGCATCTTATATAAAAATCTCAATAAATCCATTCATAATAATACTTCACATTTTTTTAAAACAGTTCTGATTTCAGTTTCAGTACACTACTAATGGATATGGTTTCACTGAGGCCTGGGGGGTACCTCCATTGTACTTATTTGCCATCTTAACTCTTTATATTCTAAGTACATTTCTGCAGGTCCTCCTCTTGGTCCCATATCCACTTTGTCAACTGCTGTGAATTTAAAACTGTGTGAAGGGAATTTCTGAATGTGCCTCACTAGTGCATTCTTGTCATCCCCTCTGGATATGTCGTACTGATGTTGGTATATTCTTTTCCTGAACATACCCTTTGTTTTTCCTATATAAAAATTCAAATATACCTGACAGACCGCTAAATAAACTATACCAGAGCTATAACAGTGGAACTTGTGTTGTATTTTTACTAATTCCCCGGTTTCAATTCTGACTTCTATTCCTTCTAAAATGTACCTGTTCTGTGGACAACATGTATAGTTATGCATCCCACCATCTGTTGCCCCTCTGTCACTTTTTTCAAGTAAAGACTTAAAACACGTCATTTTTATAAACAATGGTAGGTTAATTTCCTATTTTCTGAAACAGGGCAATGTCCACTCTGAAAATGTTCCAGTTGTGTCTGCTAATGGCACTTACATCATAAAAGCTGAGATCATAGGGTATAATAAAGGCTCTTTGAAACCTGCTGGTATTAGAAGTCTCAATTGCATTTCATATTCCACCCCTAGGTATGTTGTCAGTGCATCCTAAAAGTGGTGCAAAAATAAGTTCTTAACTTTTGTGTTTAACCTCTCCTACTGTTTGATCCAATAAAGTGTTGGGATATCACCTCTTTTCCAGAATAGTTCTTAATACATCACATTCCTTGGAAAAGGTGACCTCACTGCTGACCGTGCGTGTTAACCTAACATATTGTCCTTTGACTAGGGACTTTTTTTGGTGGAGATGGTGTCCACTAGTAAAGTGGAGTAAGGAATTTGAGTATGTCGGTTTCCTATAAATAGAATTTTCAAATTTATTTTGGTCTCTGTTTTTAGAAATTGACACATCCAGGTAATGTACACATTCACTATTGGTTTCCATCGTAAATTTCAGGAAACTAGTACTGTGATTGATATATTGGAAAAAGCAGTCAAATCTATCAAGTGAATCTTTCCAAAAGATAATAATGTCGTCCAGAAAAATGACCATACATACACCAACAATTTGCAAACTCAGAATTAAACATTTTTTCCTTCTCCCATTGGGCCAGAACTATGTTGGCAAAAGCTTGGGCACATGCTGCCCAATAGCCACTCAATTTCTCTGCTTAAACAATTGATTTTCAAAAACCAAGAAGTTATCAAAGACAGCTTCTGTCAGGGCCCTAATGGTAAGTATCTTGGAATGGTTGAAATTTGAGTTTCCACAAAGAAATCATAAAACATTTCAAACCCCACCCCCCCTCCTCGTGAGGAATGACTGAAAACAAGTCTATCACATCTATTGTGACAAAAATAAAATCCTCAGAATAAATCCGAGATATCACCTTGGACAAAATGTCCCATGAGTCTTTGTAAATATACTCATGTTTGTCCAGGATAGCTTTCACTTGAGTATCCACATAATTAGCTAACATTTTGGTAGTAATTTGCAACATGTATGAGGGCAGTCACAGTTACAAGCAGGGACTTTCAATATGTGTTAGTTGTGCAGCCATGATAATCTGCACTTTGCATCCACTATTGGTCTGAATGGGGAGTCATTAATACATTCATGTATCTTTGGAATTCCAAATATAGTGGGAGGTTTTGGCTACGTCATCTTTAAATATTTATATTCCTGTTTTGAAATCTGTTCATTGAGTAACAGGTTTTCTAACATATAATCAGTCCTTTGATATGCTATGTTCTTTTCATTTAGGGAAATCTCCTCATTGGTTTCAGAATATAGAATATTAAACATTCTGTCAATATAATCATTGGCATCCATAACAACTAATCCACCCCCCTTGTCTGGCTTCATGATTTTCAAATTTCTCATACCCAGAATTTCTTTCAGTAGTTTGTTCTATGTATAATCTAAGTTATGCTGTAGAGGGTGTGCTTGTGAAAAAAAAATTGTCTAATTTCTCTTTTACAAATCTTATCAAAAATATTCACTAGAGGGTGTAAAGGTGGGTTAAATGAACTTGGGCATCTAATGGTGGCCTGACAGTCTGAATTCTGGTTCACAAAATAAGTACTAAGGTTAAATTTCCTTACGAATAGTTTAAGTTGTATAAGTGTGTCTTTCAGCTTTTCACATCTCAAGGGGACAAAGGTAAGCCCCATTTCAAAGAGGTTTGCCCACTCACTAGTGACATCTGTACTACTAAAATTGTAGATTTTAAATTCACCAATTGTATTTTTTATCACTTTACATTTAGCTTGGTCAATATCTACCACTGGTTGGCTCTCATCCTGCCTCTCCCTCTCCCCCATTGAGCTTCCTGTTGGTACCAGTTCCCTGTTTCCATCCCATTCATGTTCCTCTGTCTCTGGTTCAATAAATGGGATGATATCCTGGGGGGGTATATCTAAAGGGGCATGCTGCATACCCACATCATTGTCTTCAGTGTCATTCTCTTGTTCATGCACTGGTCTATCCCCACCTCCACATTTGTACCATGAATTCTAACACCAGTATTGCCTGGTGGAGGTAGGTAAGCTGGCCCTGCCTCATAGTCATTTTAATAATTTTTAGTTTTTTTCTTTTTAAGTTCCTCAATTGTTTTGTCAACTTCTAATAACATTCATCTATAAAAATGCATTTTACTATCAATCAAAAAATCAAATTGAATACTATTGTTAAGTATGTTAATAGAGTCATTAAGTTTGTCCATTTGTCTATCATTGTCTCTCAAAAGAATTTCTAAAAGTTCACAGCCTTGTTTGTTGAAAAATGTTACTAATTCACAGTGTAAAGGTGAATTACATACCAGTCCTGTGGGGTACTTCCACAGTCTCAGTCCTTTAGGTATTTTCTCCCTTCTAATACATTCTCGCAGGTAACAGTTTTCCAGCTGAAGTTTCCTGAAATTCAGTGTTTTCTGTTACAATACCTTTATTTGGTTGTCTAAATTCCCTAAGTCCGTTTGTTCCACTTCATGCCCAAAACAACTGTTGAATCTTTCCTGAAGCCACACATTGAATGAAAAAACATCACTGAGTCCTGTATACAATCGCGAATCACTGGCACCCAGTCACTGCATTGCGGCACAATGAGGACCCTTGCTTAAATACTCTTAATGATTGTAACTGGCAGTTACTATGTTTAGTTTAAACCACCTGTTTTAATTAAGAGCTGTGTGGCATGGGAAGTTAATGCAGTGGTCTGCAGGTGTGATGGTCTTGTGTTCGAAATATGGAACAGGTGTTTATTTTTTGTGCGTTTATTATAAATAAAAACACATATGTTCAATATAGCTCTATTTAGCTGAGCTTAGCAAAGCTGCATGATGCAGTGCATTACTTAGCATCACACTAAAAATATAAGGAAAAAATGGGGAGATAGAAAAGTGGTGAAATGTAGTGCAAGCAGGGTAAAACATAGTGAAAGGCAGGTAGGGATGTGCAGGGCAGGTGTAGGAAAGAACCATAGCTATCCTTTCTTGTACAGCAACAACTATGCACTTTGACAGAATTTATACATGACTTTGAACTCTCACCCCCAGAGAGAGGGGTGAGGACAACATAACTGTGTTGTCAAGCCATTTGAAACAAATTATGTGTGTGAAATGGAGAGCTATGTATGGGACAATTCTTTTTTGGGACAAGCACCCATTTTTTTAAAGGTGAGAGTGGAATGTTGAGGAAGGGACATAGGTACATGTGGGAGAGGTAAGTTGGGTAGGTGAGGATGCATTTGCAGACAGAGAAGACAGACAAGACAGCAGACAGGGAATGTTGTGGAATCTAAGTCCCATGTGCCTCTACAAGGCAACTGCATGACTCACATCCCCACCCATGGGACTGTCTGCACTGTTCTGTCATTGCCCCATGGGTGGCAGTGGTGGAGGCTAGGCACTGGGGTGAGGCTGCCCCACCAGGTCTGACAGCATGCCTTCAATCTGGCCCAGGCAGTGATCAAAACCACAGTAGACTATCATGTGCATCAAAACCAGCAGTTCAGCCCAGGTGACAACTCCCCCTCCACCACTGCTTCCAGAGGGGAGCCCATCCCCATCCCGTGAGGTGGTACTACCCAATGCCAGAGGTACTGCAGGGGCAGCAGAGTGGGCACCACAAATCTGGATCCCAGATGTGCTTTGACCCCGGTGCCATGGCCGGATGAGGCAAGGTAGGCAGATCAACCAGAACCAGTCTATCTTGACATGCTGTGGTAAATAAGGTATAGCAATAAGTTAAGGTTACTAATAACCAAACCACTGTTAGTATTAACAGAATGGAACGTCATATTTATTAATGCAAATACATATTAATGCATATTATGTGTAACACAACATTAAGTAACATAACAGTCAGTATGTTAACAGCATGCCAGTAAGAATTAAACCATAAAGTCAACAAAACAGTTTAACAAAATTGTTAATATTAAATCATAATAATAAATACCAATTATAAATAAATGAAGATAAGGGATGGGGAGAGACAGAAAAACATTCCATTATTGACACTGCAGATTATATCCCTGAAAGCACTGATAAATACTCTACAGGTGTGTAGTATCAGTTTTGAGTACAGTGATTACAATTCTGCTATAGCTGATGTAGCACATGCATACCTCTCAAGCTGTTAGCATGGGTCAGTATGGGCCAAGCAATAACAAATGCAGGTACACAACTAAACAGAACAGTTTCACATAATTTGGAATTATATAACTACCAAGGTGTTCTTTAAGTGGATTTGGTAATACACTGCAATCCAGGTATTCATTTTTCTGGTAATCCTGTAACAGACAGATTAGGCAGTTTTAATTACATTACGAGAAATCATGACACTTGAGAGGCATTTTTGTGTACAGTACATAAACTACACAGCAGTCATGCCTTAGTTGGCAGGCATGGGAATAGAAGCCAATAGCTGTGACTGCAGGGGACATCTTCAAATAATGTAACAACTGACTGTGGCAACTTAGTACAGACATGCAAGGAATACAGCCGTACTGTTACTAGTTAGACATATTTATTTAGGAATCAACAATGCTGCATAACACTTTATTGGTACTGCTGATAAATTTCTGTGAAATCTAAACACAATGTCTGCCCAAAGAATGGGCTACCTTACCCATATACCTTTTGTTCCTGATGTGGGAGAAAATGAGAGCATTATGTGACTGATAATGGCCTGCAGACAAACTTGAGCCATACTATGAACTGAGCATTACATGTTACAGGACATTTGTTTTGCATTCTAGAACTATTACAATGTTATAATTGACTGCAGTGACAGTACAACACACATACATGGAATACAACAGTACTGCATATATTAAAACAAATTTATTTAGGAATCAGCAATGATGCTTAACACTTTATTGGTACTGCTGTTATATGTCTGTGAAGCCCACACACAATATCTGCCCATCGAGTGGGCTACTTCTCCCATATACATTTATTATCTGGAGATGGCAGAACAGATAGCATTATGTGACTGATATTGGCATGGGGACAGCCTTGGACCATACTATGAGTTGAGCAATACAATTTGCAGGCCATTAGTTTTGCATTCTACAGCTATTACAGTGTTACACTTGACTGCAACAACCTTACCATACACAAGCAGTGCATACAGCCCTAATGCAATAGTTATGACAACACAATCCTTCTGTACACAATTTTGCATACTGTTATTGGTATTATTTATTGTTTATTGCAATACAGTTGCTACTGTTCATTTACTGCACTACAGCTCTAATTGCCCATTTATTGCACTACAGTTTTTATTGTGTATACTTTACTGCAGTAAATGCTTTACTCTTTCTTGCTTATTGCACTACAGTTAGCATAATAAATCTGTACTTACCACACTCACAGCACAACCTGGCCAGGCACCCAGCATGGGACTCAACATTGCAAGCCCTCTCAGCTGCAGCTGTTGGGAGAGAAGCACACCATTATGCATACCAGTTTTACATACATTCAGCTTGCATTTTGGTAAAACAGTGGAAAACATACTTACATATTTGTGGGGCATTCCCAGCTCTTGCCTCTTGGACTCAGGTGTTCAAGGTTCCCTGCTTTCTCCTCTTCAGGTCATCATAATGGTGGCGACACTGCTCACCTGTGGGGGGATACCTGTAGCATTGTAGAGTTCCCTGGCCAACTGGTCCCAGGCCTCTGCCTTACATTCTGTGCCCTGGAAACCACCCTGCATCAGTCTGGGTTCATGATTCTTTATAAGGAGCCCAACAAAGACCCTAGACTCCTGAACACCCCATCTCTAGGTCTGAAAGCGTGCACCTTCACCAGCACCACCTGCCATATCAAAAGATGATTAGACTCCAAGAAATTGTGCAGAATTCCCACCTATTGTGCTTAATATAGGCTGTTTTCCCACCCCTACACATCACTGATCAACATTCAAAAAAGCTCCATGTTGCTTAGCATCACACAAACCAGCTAAGCAGCATGAAAACTCACACAAAAGTGGTTTTAGCGAAGCTTTAAACCATACAAACAGTAGTAGCCATTAGCATGTTAAAGCAGTGCTTAGCACCATGCAGCACTGCCATATTTAACAGTTTTTTATTAAATTAAACAAAAACAGTAAATTAAATTACAGACATTATGACTGCTATTGACTCTAACCCAGAACCTTCTACACATTAGGCCATAACTCACCCATTTAGCTACTTGGATATTATGGAAACTAGTTTACCTTCACATATACAAGTAGGCTACCTGTTAGCATTGCTGAGGACCAAACCATACCACACAAACACATTTAAACAGACCTAGAAATAAATAATTAATTACATCCAATTTCTATTTTTAGTTGTCTGGCAGGTGCCAGCTATGTATGGATAAGCGCTACTCGGCTTTGCTGTGCTCTGCGCCATCCAAACGGCAATTGAAAAAAAAAGAAAAACATTTTAATTATGATAATTAATTAAATCCAGTTTCTATTTTTAGATATGGAGCAGGTGTCAGTTGTCTATATGTGAGCACAGCTTGGCATTGCTGCGCTCCACACTGCACCATGCAAACATACAGAGAGGAGGAAAAAAATACATAAAAATAAAATATTACACTTTTAAAAGAATTCACAGCATTTCAACAGTAGTGGGGAACATTACACGGACCCTCAACCTGTACATAACATCTGACCAGGCATCCACAACCATGGGTAGCCTCTACATTTCTCCCTACACAGATTCAATATCCATGTTCCTATGCTGTCCCTCAGCAATGCGCCATCATTAATATGCATGGCGCGCTGCCAAGGGGGTACCCATGGCAGTGTACATGGATAAATTTCTGTCTACATGGTGCCAAGACTGGTTTTATTAAGTCCTGGGCTTGTCTATTAGAAAACTTCCAGTTAAGGCAAATATGCCATACAAGAAAAAGCAAGTTAGAATACGTAATAAATGTGGCAAGTTTGAGACTACTGAGCATGGCTTTTTGAAATGCGAAAGAGTTAATAATTTGTGGAAAGAAATATGTAAACATAATAGGGTAAATGGTTTGTTAAAATCTGAGCAAATAAATATGGACATAATAGAATTTGATTATTATGGTTCATGAAAACTTGAAGAAGTGAAGAAAATGGACAGAGTAATATTTTATCTTTCATGGACTATATGGAACAAGAGACTAAAAGAAATTAATTACGGTGGAAAATGGACTATGACAATGATTCTGGACAAAATAATGCTTTGGTTGTGGATAAAAGTGTGGGGGAGAAATGATTAAATTGAAGTAATTGAAGTTTATAATGTATGGATATTTATAAATACATGTAAGTAATGTAACTATGTAAATAATACACAATGTATATAGCAATAAAAAGCCCTAGTCTTTTCCGTAAGGTGACATGTTTTGTATGTGGCACATACTGCTTCCTGTTTCTATTCTGGGCACAAAGGCAGGTCAGAGAAGCAGGAAGCTAACCAAAAATGGACAACAGAGAAGAATATGGCAAGGTGGATGGAGATTATGGTGCTGTTATTCGAACACCGGATACGTTAAGGTTATTGCAGTAGAAACTGAAGGTAAAGAAGAGGCTGAGAGAAGAACATGGTATGTCAAAAATGGAGAAAAGGGCAGTCAAGCTTTTTCAGTCTTATGTGGTGGATGCCATAGAGGTTGATAAAGATGAGTTGTTTCAACAGAAGTTGCTTGAATCCAAAGTTATAACACAAGGTTGTGTTGTTACAACCCTCCAGTTGGGAGGGTTGTGAGATGATATATTGTTAGGCATGGTCAATGAAAGTGAGCCAGAAGATGATAAGGACATGTCTTGGGGAGAGATAATGGACAGGATGCAGAATGAAGAAGCAGAGTAAAGGCATAAAGGCTGAGAGAAAATCTTATGCAGAAACATTAAAGAAGGTGTGTATGGTAAGAAAGAAGAGAAAGAAATAAGCTTGAAGAAAAAGAGATTGTTAAAAGTCTGAATCGAACAGATACAGAAATAGACAGATATAAGTTATGGGATGAAGTTATTAAGACACTCGGGGTTAAAAATTATGAGGTAAGAGCATTTATCCATATTAATAAAGACACTTTTTGCAACACTATTTTTGAGATTGGGCAGATAATGGAATGATTTATAGAAGAACATTAAGAAAAAAAAAAAGAAAGAAAAACTGTGCACCATGGAAAGTATATGTACCTAAGCCCTCTTTTAGTGAAACTAAGAAAAAAAATAATATTCTGCTCATAGCTGAAGTGGAAAAAGAGACATTCATTATATTTACATAATGATGTATTGAATTTATCAAAAGTGTATGGCAACAGAGGTTTATGGACTGGGGCATGGGATTGCAATGTGATATTGTAACTGGAAAACCATAGTATTGTACATGGTCCAAGTGTTATTAATGTCAAAGGTGACAGAGGCCTGGTTAGATAATGGGGACAGCTAAAAACATGCTTTTTGTGTGGAAAAACAGATCATTTAATTAAATGTGAAAAAAAGACAATGTTTTTCATGTAGGGGGTACAAGACATGATGCAAAAAATTGTGAACCTATATGTTATAAATGTAAAAAAAAAAAGTGGGGCATTTGGGGGGAGTGTGAAAAAAATGAAGCAGTATCAGACATAACAAAGGAAGTAGAGGAACAAGGCAAAAAGGATAAAGTTACAGAAAAGGAATTAGAAGTAGAAAATAGGGGAAAAGATAGTAATATTACTGATGGAGACCAAATTATACAAAAAGATAAAGTGAAGAAAGTTTTAAACATAGATAATATTGAAGAATAAGAGAAAGATTTAAGTGAGAATGATGATGTTAAATAGAATATAGTCAAATAAAATAGAAATTCAATTGGTAAAAGAGTGAAAGAAAGGAAAATGAAGAATATAGAAGACTTTAAAAAAGAAAAAATAAAGGAAAAGGATGAATACGCATTATTTAAAGTAGAGGTACATGTAATGTTTTCTCTTAAATGTCAATAGTTTTAGGAACTCACAAAGAAATATATGAATTTTGGAGTGATGTAAAAAGCTAGATAGTGATGATATTATACTAGATGATACTAGGTTTTTGTCAAAGTCAGAAAGAATTCAAACTGAAGTGTGGTGGGGAAATGTGATATGGAATTTTGGGAAAGAGACTTGCTCAGGAATACTTACATAAAGATACAATTAAAGTATTAGCTGTCACTTTTGTCATAGCAGGTAGAATTATTATTATTGATGTAAGATGGATGGAACATGTTATGATAATTATTGCAATATTTGCATAGGTAATAAAAAAGGAGAGGGAAGAGATGTTTAAAACGATAATGTAATATGTAGCATCTAACATGGAGATAATTGTAGTTGGAGACTAACTGTAATCTAAGACAGCAAAACAAGAAGGACTATGATGTTAAAATAGTAAAGGATATTGTAAAATATGGATAGTTAAAATGTGGAATTGAGACTCAGACATATAGAAGAGGGGAGAAAAAGACAGAAATAGATTATTTTTTGTCAGAAAGCTTAGTAATAGTTTAACAAGGAGTGTTATTCACGGGTTTTTCAGACCATAGGGCAATTTGGATTATGGTAAAGGGAAATGATTATATAAAAATTGGGAAAGGTATAAAAAGAATAAATAAATTAAGTGAAATGGGATGCTAAAGGGAGAAAGAGGTTAGGATATTATGGCAAGATTATGTAGAAATGAAAGAATGTTATAGCAATTGGTCAGAATGGTGGTTAAATTTTAAACTGAAACATAACAATGCTACATGGCATGGGAGAAAGAGAAGATATACATGGAAAAATAAAATATAAGAATTTAAACAACAATATGATTGTTTAGAGAAGAATTATGATTTTTTTTTAGAAAGGAACAGAAATTATAAGATTTAAATAAGAAAAAGATATAACATTTATTATACAAACAAAGATATTTCTTTAAAGGAAAGAAGAAGAAATGTCACTATATTTAAGAAAATTAATTAAAGAGAATAATAGTGTAATGAGGGCAAGGAAAGATTCTTCAGGTAGAACGCATAGTACACAAGAAGAGATTATGAATGTAGTAAAAGAACATATTAAGGCAGTATTTAAAGAGCAGAAAACAAAGACACAGAAAGAATGGAAAGTGCATACTTTTTCTGCTATAGAGAATAAAGATTTAGAAAAAGATGTAAGAACAGAGGAACAAGAACAGGCAATATAAGCAATTCATTTAGATTCAGCAGCAGGACTAGAGGGAATATAATATATGATGTACAAAATATGACTATATAGCAAAATAATTTATTTATAATGATATTAAATGAATGGTTAGGAAAAGTTTTCAGGTATAAAGAGCTATGGAGAGCTATCATTAGGTTTATATAGAAAAAAGGAGTGAAGGAAGAAATACATAATTGGAGACCAACTGTGTTAAATAATAAGTAAGATTTTTATGAAAACGGATGGAAGAAAAAGTAAATAATGTTGTAAATGAACACATTTGGCATAAAAGAAAAAGTTCAATACTTATTGTTCATAATTAGGGAAATAGAAGATGATATAGTAATTAGAAATGTTCAGGCAAAAGTAATGATAGGAGATTTAAGCAAATAATTTGATTTGATTCACCACTTAGTGTTATAGGATATGTTTGATATATAATACAAATAAGAAGCTTACAAATGTGTGCATTTCAGCATATAAGTAAAACACAGTGGAGATTATGATAAATGGATGGTTGAATGAAGATATAAAGGAGGAAAAGGGTATTAGACAAGGTTGAGCATTTGGTGGTAGATTATTTGTATTAGTAATTAATGCAATATCTACATATATGAATAAGGAGATGGATGTTATGAGCTATATTTCAAATGAAGGGATAAAAATGCTCATTGTTTTAAATTATGCAGATTATATTATCATTACAACAAAGACTGAAGCAAGTATGGATACAGTGATAAAACAAATGCAAGAAACCATCCAGATTATTGGTTTCATATTAAATAAAGATAAAAGTCAAGGTTTAGGTTTTAAGTGAAGGGTTAGTGGAATTAATTTCAAAAAGGAGAAAATTAAGATCCTAGGGATAAACTTTGGGAAACAAAAAACTGTAAATTCTATAAGGAAAGAAAAATAGAAGGACTTAAATGTGTGTGTTTTGGAAGTCTTTTAGGCTTTCTTTTAAAAAGGAAGTGTACTTAATAAATCTGTACTATTAGCAAAGATTACTTATTTAGCTGGTATTTTTGTCTTACTTTAAACTTAGAGAAAGATGTATATAATATAATATATACTTTTATTTGGGGATTGAGGTTGAACCCTATAAAAAGAAGGATGTTGTACACAAAAAGTGAAAAAGGAGGTCTAGGGTTAATAAATCCTATAGTGTATATGTCCTCACTAAACTTATATACAGTGATGAAATGTTTAAAGAAAATGGTTGATTTTTTTAGTTAAACAAAAAGAAGGGTTTGTTGTAATAAAGAAACTGAAAATTATCAAGGCAAGATTATATTGTAGAAATAAATGTGAATGAAACTGATAATAAGAGAAAAGGATGGTATGATAAGATTACAGAAAATATTATAGGATATATCCTTGGAAGGAATTAAACATTAAGAAATGAAATGCTATTATTGCAAGAATGAAAAGATGTAAACGACATAGAAGGTCAGGATTTTTTATGGAGACTGCCTATACAAAAATTACCATTAAAGGTGAATATGTCATATAAAAGTATAAAATACAGAGTATGTTTAAATTGTGAGGAATTTCAAACTTGTGAACTTTTTTTTGGAATGTAAAAGATCAAAAACATTATGGAAAAAGATTATAGATAAGAAATATGATAATTAATTTAAAGATCTGAACATTTTAAACATGGATGTAATTGAAATTGAGTATTATAGAAACAAAAGTAAGGAAGAGGACAAAAGTCTTGATAAAAAATATTTGTTATAATATGGTTGATCTGGAATCAGAGAGTTAAGGAAATTATGTTTATTCTACTAATGATATGTTTATTTTCCTTCTTCACTGTGTTCACTTATCTTCCCATCCCTAGTACAGATGACCACATAGCCAGTATTTCTACTTCCTTTACTTATAACTTTCTCCTTATTCCTTTGTCATACCAAGTAAACCAATTATTTCCCATCCCACCCTTTCCAACCCCTTACTAGACCACTGCATCTTTGTATTTTATTACCTTACTCTATTTTTCTTCATTCTTATCTCCACCTCAGGTCTACATTACACCCAGTATTGTGCAAGTTTATTCTTCACCGGCCATGCCATAGACATTAAACTTCCCATCTTCTTCCTTGACCAGAGTTTGCCTTCCATAGCCACATGCATGAGAGAGAGGATTCTCATATGACTTCCATTTTCTCCTAATAGACCCCCTACATGTTTTCATTTATTCATTTTATTTAAACATTTCTTGGTTATATGAAGATACAGTAAAACCCAAATCATTGACTTAAACAGCAAAGAATAAAATAGACTGTACTTAAACAAATTTAAAAGTCCACTGTCGTCAAAGTATATTAATCAATCAAATACTTAACTATCCTAACTCCACAGTCACACAGTTGGGGAGGAATAGTAAACAACAGGGTTCCAAATGACTCTCAAATCACCATACCTCAAAGAAAGGAGAATATCTGAGAAATGGCCAGCTCAGGCTTAGTGGATGTTTTTTTTTTTTTTTGTAAATACTACTTTACAGGCAGATGGGAGCTGCTCGGATAATGTGCTAAGGCTTGTAACATGCATTTATTTCAACTGTTCAGAGTGGGGATATATTTATTTACAAATAAAGAGATATCTTCAGACAAGAAGCAGCTTTGAGAGTCCTACTTTCACTTTTAACCACTTTTCCATTATGTGGTACTACAAAGGATCTTTTCATCACTATATTCTTTTGGAGAACATGGTTCTTCAACAGGGACACTGCCAGTTCTTTTTTTCCTAAAAGCCAAGAGTTTTTAGACTGGTGAGGTTTTTTACAAAGTTTTTTTTTTTAATTCAAACATCATGGGACAATTGTTATAAACAATTCAGATCCAGTATCATAATCTATGTATTATACAATGGCAAGGTTATATCATCCTTTGTAATTTGTTGTATTTCAGAAGTTCTGTAAGATCTGGTGAGCCTTACCAACCAGTTTGGTAGCCACAATGAAACATACATTAGTGGGGCTACCAAAACAGGCTCTAAAATCTATAACAATTTCTAACAGTTGTGAGAATATGTTTATACTCAACCCATTCATTTTGCCAAAACATGTACAGACATAATAATAATGATGATATTGATGAAGATGATGACAATAATAATAATAAGGGTCTCCACACAAATACACAGGACTGTGATATGAGATAAGAGTATCACAAATGAACAGCATTCCAAAATCAGTGTAGGGGTTGAAGCAGCAAGCCCATAATACACCTGTTTTCCCCTAGTAACACCCCAGCAATTATTCTAAGCAGTCCTAATGCCCTTATTACAAACAAAGAAGGCAACTAATTTTCTGTTAACAAAACATAATATGGTGCTTCTTTCCCTTTCTTCAGCAATTTTTTTTTTTGAATGTGAAAACAACATTTCTTAAAAACTTCTCAGTTTTTTCTGATTCAAGTATTTTTGCTTTGGGTAAAGGTAAAGCTTCCCTGGCTTGCCATAATACAACAGATTACAAAGTTATCTAAGAGTAATCAGTTAACAGCATGCAGTTAGTGTCCACAGAGAGTGCATCAGTCAATCACCTTGTGTACATATACATATTCAGATTGTTGATTTCTGCTGTTAAATTGCTGGAGAACAGTACTAATAACAATTTAGTTACTTGTTAACTAGATAAAGCCATTAGGCACAAGTACATCATTTTAAGGGTGACCTGGGAACATGTCTGTTTAAAAAAAATCCTAAGACTTGCACAGTGTGCAGAGATGGAAGGAATCAAACGTAGAGCTAAAGAAAGAAGTTCTCATTAATAAATCACAGCCTACCATGGCAAAGTGTTTATAAATGTGTGCATGGAAGGATATGCATTTTACATATAAAGTGTGTGTGTGTGTGTGTTTTGTGTGTGCATTATGTACATTAAAAGACTAGAAAATTGTGCTAAAGTGTTGTTAAATATTATTCTTGCTATTAGGTTTTGTAGATGAATATTAGACTGACTGCCTTGAAGGGCTGTTTTAAGCTTAGCTAACAACCTTTGATCAGACTCAAACCCTGTATTTTGTGCTTATAAGGCAAGGCCTTTAAAAATTATGCCAAACCCTCCTCTTTAAGATAACTATCTCTTGTCATAGCATTCCTGTCAGCTACCTTGCTCAAGAATTACAGACAAAGCCAAAAAATAATGGGGGTTCCAAAATTAGGGACAGTTTTTAAATATTACTCTAATTCACTTAACAAGTAACAGAGCACCAGGGTTTCCATCAGCCTGCATTTCCTGAACAATAAGACTCTAATGCATGGCATTACTCACTGACTATTACCTTCAGTGATTTATAAGAAAATCAAAAATTTTATGAGGGACAGGGCAACAAAAAGAGGCAAAACGAGGGACTTTATGCAAATTTATGGACAGCTGGGAAGGATGTGCCACTGAGAAACAGACATAAAAGATTCCCTTTAAATAGTACAAAACTGTCGTAGCAATAATCTGATCTGAACATTTTGTTCAGAAGTGGTCCTGCTCCGTATGATAAGAATGGACATATCTGTGTATACATGCATGACCTCATACACCTACATAGAATTCTGGTTGTAAAAGGACAGTCATATTCATACCTTTGCTCCTCCCATCATTCAGACTGACAGAACATGTTTGGGCTTGTCTGCTTTGCCCAGCTTGCTCTAAATGTAGGCTTTATATATTTAAAGAAAAAAAGAGGATTATTGTAAGCTACAAATTCTTCTTAAAGACACAGCAACATTTCATTGAAATTCAGGCTTAAAATAGGTGTGTTTATATTTTTCTTAAACAAGCATCTTGTTTTTATCAAGAATATACGTGCACAGCAGTTTCCATGTTTGAAACTGGTAAGTTTAAATGTCATTTCTTTTCTTTAATACTGCAAGTTAGATTAGGTGCAGAAAAAGTGAATTGAGAGTCATTTTTATCAGGCTGATTGACTTCTGTTTCAAGAAAAAATATACTAAACTTTAAAATTGTTTGTTGCAGTTTTTAAATTGGTCAAATAGAGCAAAGGTGATTTTAGGCATTTACTAAATGCATTCAATGATTTGCTAATATGGACACTTTCAGTCTCACCTTTATTACTGTTGCACGTTCTAATAACATTTTTATTTTTTTACTACATAATGTTTGGTAATCTGTATTCAACCAATGTACATAAAATACATTTTTCAAAGAAAGTCATAACTGGCAGAAAAGCAATAAATGTAATGCTAACAGTCAATGCTGCATTAGGGAAAGAGCATTTTCTGTAGCTAGAGCACTTTTTAATGGTGTGTGTGTGTGTGTGTGTGTGTGTGTTTTAAAATACCAGGAAGAGTGACTCTGACCTATATAAGTATAGATGTTTACAAGATACAGTAGGCCATTATTGAGACATTATATATATATATATATATATATATATATATATATATATATATATATATATATATATATATATATATATATATATATATATATATATATTGCAAGAATGTCAAAGACAAAAATGAATAAATAAAAAGAATATTCTTACCATTTTATTCTAAATATTATTTCTGTCTGTGGAAAAGGCATGTTATCATTACTTATCTCCATTCTCCAGACTATGTTGGTTTTCCTGTCTTTTTGGTTTGCCTTATACTTTTCAAAAAAGACTAATTTCAAACATGATAGACAACTATCAGATATCAGACTGAGATGGGAAAGCACATGTTGCCACATGACATCTGCATATACGGCCTGAATTTACATTTTTTAATTAGAAATGCTACCTCTCTTTCTGCATATGCACTTATTTATGAGCTTTAAAAATTCCTGGTCTCTGATTTTGTCAATGACTAAGTTAAGTTAGATAGGTGAAAGAAATGATTCAAAGCTTTTGTCATTGTGATGGTGCTAGGAAACAAAAATAAATAAATAAATAAATGCATACATACACACATGCTTAAATGTATGAATGCATTAATATTTACTACACACATTACATACCTAAACAAAAATGTTAACAATCTTCATTGCATGGGTATAGCATAATATCAAAAATTTTAAACATTTCTGCTTTGGATTTTTACATTTTTAATAAGTATTAATTATACAAAAGTCAACATAATATTATCCCTTCTAAATAATTAGATAACATAATCCAAATGTAAACTCACAGAACTAAAGATTATCATTATACCATTGTCACTATTTCCTAATCTTAACTACTTGTCAGAGGGTCTCTACGTTTCATCATAAAATGAGTTTCATCACAGGGTTTGTGCTAGCTGTATTTTCCTCATTTAGATGAACTAAATAAACTCTAAAACATCTTACTGTAGTAAATAGTTATATTTCTTTTTTTGTTTCAGACAACTTCTCTCTTTCATTTGTAAAGCAATATATATATATATATATATATATATATATATGTGTGTGTGTGTGTGTGTGTATGTGTATATATATATATATATATATATATATATAGAGAGAGAGAGAGAGAGAGAGATATATATCAAACCTTCATAACTCTCAACCTCTCAACTCCAGAATCAGGGACAAATCCAGAAATAATCATGGATAATCAGGGACACATTTTAAACTACTAGTTCTGTTAACTTGGGAAGCTGGCAGAAAATGAGAATGTGAGTTAACCTTAACTTGCTGAAGCAAAAGAAGTCTATAACTCCAGTTATTGTCATTATTTAGTAAGTGTAATCTACCACTACTTTCCCCAAATCAGCAGCTTTAGGAGGGACAGATCAAAGTATAAAAGACCTCACTGGTATGGTCTGGTCTGGTGCAACAGCTGTAGTGACTACTTTACCTGATGTTACTAATTTAAATGTTAGATCCCCTACTAATGGAAACGTGCGATGATGTCATATGCTTACTGATGTGATGTCAGAGAGATGAGCAAAGTGACTGAATCTGGAGAGACAGATATTAGCAAAGACAAAGAGAAAAATGTGAAAAGAGGTTTTGTGTATATATGTGACTTGGAGATGTAATGTGAAAATGTGATTTAAAAGTGCAGAGCAATGGTTAGCTGCAAGAAGACAGACAGAAAATTGCATTGATCACTGTATAATGAGAGTGTGTGTGTGAGGGGGGGGGTTAAATGAATGCTATATATATCCAGCACTGTAGTAGCCAATGCAGAAGGATGATTGCTAAATCAGAATGTGGTAAACAAAGTGCGATAAGGGGTTATTGATAAGAAATGATAAAGACAACAGTGTAAGCAGTGGGTACCACAGGGAATAGTCCTGGTATGTGTCTTCTTACAGTTCACTGCTGACATGATGGGATTAAAAGAAAAATATGAGTTCTTACCGAAGACACTGAAAATGCACAAGATGAATGTAAGAATGCATAAAATGACTGTGTAAGATTTCAGTGAAGTTCAAATAAAGCTGTTGTGGGAAGTACAGGCTACATTTCAATGCAAAAAAAATAAATGTGTTGTCCATCTAAGGTGAAGGTAAAGATTAGCCAGGAAGTACATGTTAGGATGAAAACTTGTTGATTTCTTTATATGAAAACAACACGAAAGGGCCATGGGAAAATCACTGGCTCGGCACAGTTATCTCAAGTGCAGGAAGGGGCCATATCACAGTAGATAATAATGTGTACAATTTGGGGGTGCATCTTCACAAGCATATTAATATGAACAAGTGCATACCAAGAGGTCTCTAAAATTGTACAGATACATCAATATGAGAAGGGCTTTGAGAGTGGATGGAATATTTAGTCTCTAAACTGCAGTAGAAAGTGTGAATAAAGCCTTCTCACATATGGTGTGATATGCCTTACAGCAGAGTCAATAACACTACTCAAAGCATCATTTTGGAGGATATGGCTCTCAGTAAAATGCAAGAAACTTTGAAGGTCTTGTGACGATTGGGGAGAGATAGGCGAAGGCTGTCAGCCTAGTCAAATAGAATTTGATACATAATTCTATCAACTATATAAATAAATGTAAAATACAGGCTTGTGTTTTTAAATGTAAGAAAACACTGTAAAATGTGAACTTCAAGATTGTTGCAACATTGCCATCTGCTGTAAGGAAAACCAAGCCAAGTATTTCAAATGTGCCTTTTTAAGTTGAAAAGATCTTATGAATCTCTTTAATGTTAGAATTCGGCTCCAGGGCGGCTGGATGAAGATTTCATGCCCATTGTTTTAAGGCTAAAGTTTATGACCAGAATTTAGATGTGGAATGTGTTTTATTGCTCTGGTTTCTGCTAGCATATACATGTGAAATGTCTTCTATTGTAAGTTTTGCAGGTGTTAGATTGCTAAATAATGCAGTTTGTTTGCCTGGGAAAACCTAAGTGTCAAAAATTATGTAATTTGGGGAGGGCCTTAGAGACATGTTTGTCAGTAATGTTTAAATACTATTTCTCACAAGAGATCCAACTTACCAGCACTCTGCCTTATGCTCACATGTAAGTTTTTAGCACTGTGATTTCTTGTAGGAATAGTTAAAGCTGGTAAAGATTAATTAGGTATTTTTCTTTGAAATCAGACCTGTCCTACTGTATTATTTTAAGTTTCTGTGAGATCTCTGAACTCTTAGATACCTCTGTGGTGTAGTAGTTTTGTCTTGTGTTTTAATTATTTATTATTAAATATTTTAAAACCTTCTACCTGTGGCTGATTTGTGTAGAGATAGAGAGTACATTGCACATTTATAGAGGTTATTGTAATAGGCCACTCTAAAGTAAGCCTTGACTGTTAGTCATACTACCATTGGATATTAATATTGCACAGTAATAATTGGACACCCTTTTTAAGGGCCTTTTAGTAGCTGATA
Organism: Protopterus annectens; assembly: GCF_019279795.1. Lineage (NCBI taxonomy): Eukaryota > Metazoa > Chordata > Ceratodontiformes > Protopteridae > Protopterus > Protopterus annectens. The sequence goes on along the minus strand of NC_056750.1, from coordinate 179,298,025 downwards.
TTATTAACTGGGTGGTGGCAGTAATTATTACTGTATAGTCTGGGTAAAGGGGCACAGTTGGAGAATCTGTGTCAGCCTTTCCCAGGAGTGTCTGTGAAGTTGTAGAAACACTAATCTCAAAGTGTGTGTGTGTTGTGTCAGCTACTTGGCAGGGGCACGAAGCATTGGTTGGACAGAGAGGGTACTGGAGGTTTTAGCTTGCCCAGTTAGGCTGAGACCTGGACCCTATAGCTGTGCCAGTAGGGAGTCTTATTGGGGACCTGGTGAGCAAGGGAGCAACCAGCCCCAGACTGACTGTGATCTCTGTGCGCACTTAAGGGAACTCTGGTGTACGGTAAGATATCCTTAACCTTTTCTCCTGGAAAGGTCTCACTGTGCTGCTGAATCAGGTTTGTTTTGCCAGGTGGTGACAGTGGTGAGGATTGAGGCTCCTTGATTGCTGAGCCAGGGCACAGTCATCACAGGCCTTTTTAGAAGTAATGTCTATGAAAACTAAGAATTGAAACTTACTGTAGGCCTGAAGGCACATAAGCAATCCAAAGGTTAATTAAAAGGGGAAGCACATAAACCCAAAATTACTGCTAAGGATGTGGTTTGACTATGTGAAAGAGAACAGAATACTAAACAATCAGCTGACTGAATGTGTGCATATTAGAGTATTTTACAATATTGCACGGAATGGCTAAAGTGCAATAAATGGGAGAAAATAAGAGGTTTACAAAAATGTTGCCCCAGAATGTGTTCACCAATTCACATCACAAGGTACCACAAGGATAAGTTCTAAAGCCATCCCTTAGCATTGCAGAAAGTCTGGAAAGAAGACTATGGTTTATATTGAGGACAAAAAGATATACAACTGGTCTGCAACAAATGGGTGTTAAAAGGATGAAAATAGAACAAAATAGATTTGGCAAGACTTGAGGAGTAGTCTAAAACAAGGAGTTGAAACTCAAAATAATGTATTTTATTAGCAATAACTCAGGAAAGAAACACAGACTTGGAGGGAAGTCAAACCACAATAAAAGTTGAAAAAGACGTGGTAGTACTCATGTCAGATAAAATAAAAGTAAACAAGTGACGGGATAAAGTAGTTATATAGGCTTGGGGATACAGGGACATATAGCAGGAGGGATAAATTAATAGAAAACAAGTTATTATCCCTCTGTATAAAAGGGGTAAAGCACCATCTGGAGTAGCGTGTGCATGTCTGAAGGCCTCTTTTTTATAAATACAGATATTGTACAGAAACAGTATACAGGAAGGCATAAAAGATGTGTACCTGTCTTTATCATATGTCATGATAACAGGGACTAGATGAATATAATATGCTTTGTGTTGTAGGTAGAAAGCAGATAGAGAAATATATGACAGAAATGTTCAATATAGTTGGCTCCAGAGGTGGGTAGCCCTTAGGTAATAAATGTATCTCTTCAGTATGTTTTATTTGTGTGCTGATGGAGATTTAAGTCATTACATCTAGGATTAGTGGAGTTATTTGGCATGTGAAGATACAAGAGATCAATAATGATGAGGTCACTGATGGTGCATGATGCAAGGCATAGATCACCACTCAAGAGCCTATAAGAAGCCGAGTAAAGGGATAGGGTTTCAAGCCTTTCCTAATAGTGCAGGAACTTTAGAGCAACAATCTTCTTAGTTAGAAACCTCTAGGGCCTTCCCAATTGATTAATATGTGCAGATAAGTACATCCCATAGTGGGGGCATTGCACTGAATAATTCATCCAATGAAGGCTGCATAAAAAAGGATAACTTCTTTTGAGCTGGATGACATGCCTTTAGATATTAGTGTTAAAGAGAAAGATTGTCTGACTACTGCTGCTACGTGATGGTCATACGAGAAGTAATTATCAGCCCAGGTACCAAGATCCCTGACTACGTTATCATTTTGGAGTGGAGTACTGGCTATACATTGACAGGCAGAGCTGTTTATCAAATATGGTACTGCTACACTTTTTACATTTAATTTTATTCCTTTCTCCATATGCCACTTGTTTACGAGGATTAGTTACTGCTGTAATGAATGGGCATCAGACAAACATTTGACAACAACATCAATTTTGTAGTCATCTGCAGATTTTGTTAAACCAAGGTCCCAATTCCCAGTCTGGAGGTTGGAGAAATAGATGCAGAAAAGGAGGGGGCCCATACTCAGCCCTTGGACACACCACTAATTATCTTCATGTTTTTTGAAGTGGCAACTGATACCTTAACTATGTTGGTTTTATCTTTGAGCCAGGTGGCTATCCACCTCACCGCATATGGATTCACTTTCAAGGCTCTTAGCTTGTGTACAATGCCAGCATGGTGTACACTATCAAATGCTTTAGACAAATCCAAATAAGCTGTGTAAATAGCCTGTGTGACCTCATAATAGTTAACTAAAGTAAGCAAGAGATCCCTTTGACAAAGCTAGATATCTGTCTAGCCTGATAAGGTTGTTGATATCATAGTTTATGAGATCGGATATGATGTGTTCCATGACTTTCCAAATCAGACTAGTCAGGCTAATGGATCTATAATTTCTCAGATCAGTGGTATGTAACTATTAGAGGGACCATGGGAAACATTTTTTGTCCTAACATCTCAAGATATCTGCCACTTTTTCATGTTTTTTGCAGGGTACAGTTGCACAAGTAGTGACTTTCCTGCATGAAGAGGGAAAGACTGTAATCCTGTCTGCGACTATCCCATTCCCTTTTGACTCCTGTTTCACCCCATCTTAAGCATTTTTGTACTTCCTTTTGATGGTCTTTCTCTGTGACTCTGTTGTTCTGTAAGATATCCTTAACCTTTCCTCCTGGAAAGGTCTCAATGTGCTGTTGAATCAGGTTTGTTTTGCCAGGTGGTTTTGAAATAATTTCTTTGCTTCTGTACAGAAACTTTGTTACCTATTCATTCTATAGTTTAGATACTGTTTCACTTACCTGCACTGCAGGCACAAAGACTGGTTTTCTATTTCTACCAGTTCCATCAGCTTCCTTTGTTAGGTTAACTACAGAGGTTTGTTCTACATCCCACAGCTTAAGAATATTGATCTAACCCTATAGTTAATGAGGTTTAATTTTATCACTATTTGTAAAGGGCCCTGCCACTCAGCTAAAAACGTGTTTTTTTCAGAGAGGAACAAAACTAAAACAGTATCCAGATGTTCATCGTGTTTCACTGTTGCAGTCATTACTCTTGGGTTATCCTGCTAGCAGGCTACCCGCAGTCGGCCTGAATTCCAAAGTCTTGGTCTGGCGTCGGTTGCTGTCACCTCTTCCCTGATGTCAGTGTGCCAGGGGTATAAAAAGATGCAGCCGACGCCATTTTCTTCAGTCTTTCTTGCCGCACGGTGCCCAAAGCAAAAGCAGTTCACAAGTGCCGGTCGACAGACTCCTGAGATTTTCAAAATCGAATTTCAGATCCGAAGTCTTCATTAAAGCTAAGTACCCCATTGGGGAAACTTTCTCCTTGCTCCAGACCAATGTCAGAAAAAGTTAACAATTGTATTTCTTGTGGGAAGCAAATACCTCATAAGGATTTTCATTCTTACTGTATTCCTTGCCTAGGGCCTGATCACGATGTTGCTAGCTGTCAGTTTTGTGCTAGATTTAACCAACGCACTATTAAGCGTTGGTACGATTTTGCCTTTCATTACTTTGGCCGAAGGTTTAATTATATAATGTCATCGTTACAGCCGACGACCGGAGTTTATAAAAAGCGCAAGGAAAGGGAAAAGGACAGGCATCCGAGGTCCAAAACTGACGACGTGGCCCCAGCTAGGCCACTCGCTGGTTCTCAGTGAGGCACTTTCACAGCCCCTGACGCCCGCTACCTCAGAGCCACAGGCCGCTTCCGACTCCCACGTGGAGCCGACTAGGCCTCTGGAAACTCAAGGTATTGGACACTCGGAAACTATTCCCTCAGATGGGTCTGGAGCCGCTGAGCAGGCATCGGCTTCTGAGGGTGTTTTCAGACCTACACAATTATATGTCAAGCCAACCTCAGCTTCAAAGACAAAGACTAAAACAGCTCTAAAGACAAAGAAACAAGTACAGCATTCTCCTGGACAGACTTCCATGCCTAAGAAACAGATGCTTAAAATGGCCGAAGACCTAATTACTTTGATCAGGGGTTCCCATCCCCCTCCTGAAAAGAGGCCTAGGCAAAATACAGAATATGACTCTTCTGATCAGGTTTCAATTTCCTCTGACTCCTCTTCTGAACTGGGATACTCTTTTCCTCCCTATGAGGATTCTGATGCTGAAGAATCTATTCCTTCAGCCTCTCCTGCTGAGGATTATTCTTTTGGGGAAACCCTGCATACCATGACGGAGCATTTTCACTGGGAGAGCCAAGATTACTCAGAATCTAAGAAAAGGCTCAGAGACTTTCTTTTACTACCTCAGCACAGACCTCTTGCTATTCCACCTATTCTAGACATTGTAGATGATGTATTTTCAGAGTCCGGCCTGTCTCCTGTCTCTTTACCCCCTGCACTTGCTAAGCCAGACAGATACTACAGGGTTCCAGACTCTCATAAATTTCTATATAAAAACCCTGCTGCTGACACAGAAACTATATCTCAGGGCCCCAGAGGCGTCAAGATTTCCACTGCAAAAAACACTGTCCCCTCTGATAGGGATTCTAGGGCACTGGACAGATGGGGGAAAAAAGTTTACACTTCTGCTACCTTGACTGTAAGGGCTTTAAATTGTCACTTTCATAAGCTTAAATATCAGCAATACCTAATGTCACTGCTTAAACAGAAAATGTTGACAAATTCTGAATGCTCTGATAACAAGGAAATGCAGGATTTATTGCATGCAGCTGAACAAGTGGGAAAGCATACTTTGCAATGTGGTTATGATTCAAGAGAGGCCTCCTGCAGGGCCGCTGTTACGGGTTCTGTCATTAGAAGGCATGCTTGGTTAAAGGAACAGAATCTGCCTGATCATGTTAAAGCAAAATTATTGGATGCTCCATTACAGCATGATACTTTGTCTGGTGTTAAGGCAGAAGAGGTGTTGAAGAAAATGGAGGATAAAGAGAAATCCATGCAGACAGTTAAGGATTTCCTACAGGTACAGCCACCAAGATTTAGCAGGAACTGGCCTACAAAGAATTGGTCCTTTCCAGTGTCAGACAGGCCACAAAGAGGCAGATACAGGTGCCCCAGAGGCAGATCCCAGCCTCAAGGCTCATACAGGCCTAAACAATGGGGTGCTTCTACCTCCAAAAGCGGAGAACACAAATCACAACCATACAGGAAACAATCCCAATGACTTTCCTGTGCCAGAACCAAGCACTTATCTTTTGGCAGCCCCCTTAGGGGGAAAACTAGCACTTTTTTCACCAAATTGGCACATGATTACCCAGGACAAATGGGTCTTGAACATAGTGTCTCAGGGCTACAAGTTCCATTTTCACACCCTGCCAAGGGCAAAAAGTATGCCAGACCTGCCACACAATCAATGGGCAGAGGCACAAAAACAAGTTTCATCCCTCATGGACATGAGGGCCATTCAGCAAGTACCACAATAAGAGCAGGGACAAGGATGCTACTCAAGACTTTTCTTGGTGCCCAGAAAGGACAAAGCCTGGAGACCACTACTGGACCTGTCTATTCTAAACACATTTCTGGACATTCCAAAATTCAAATGCTGGGCAAGAAGGCTTGGTTCGTAACTTTGGACCTTAAAGAGGCATACCTGCATGTCCCAATCAGACAATCTTGCAGAAGATACCTCAGATTCATAGCTGGCTCAATGCACTACCAATTCTCTGCACTGCCCTTTGGCTTATCTACTGCGCCCAGGTTCTTTACAAAATGCCTAGCACCAGTAATTGCATTTGCAGACAAAGAGGAATTCAAATATATCCTTACTTGGACAACTGCCTTATTCAAGCAGAGAACAAAGACATTCCACTAAAGCATCTGGCGTTTGTAAAAAGATTACTAATTTGCCTAGGGTACACAGTAAATGAAAAGAAATCAAAACTAGTACCCCCTCAAGAGATAATATTCCTGGGTGCAAGCTTAAATACAACTGCCCAGATGGCTTATCTCATGCCAGGCAAACAAAGGCAACTGACTTCTTACTTCAAAATATTGGCAACAAAGATCCAGTTATCTGCAAGAAAAATTCTGCAGGCTTTGGGCTTCATGGCATCCTGCATTCTGCTAATTCCATATGCCAGACTGCATATGAGGAAACTACAATGGTATCTAAAAAGTGTTTGGACTCAACATTGCCACAGCCTGGAAACATTAATTACCCCCATTCCCTACCTGCAACAGGAGTTTTGATGGTGGGCACAGGCCTGTCACCACAACAAGGGACAGCCATTCACTTTACCCACAGCCAGGCAGACACTAAAAACGGATGCATCAGATTATGCCTGGGGGGGCCCACATGGAAGGAAAATGTATTCAGGGCACATGGCCCACAAGCCAGATGCATCTTCATATCAATCAAAAAGAGATGCTAGCTGTTCAGAATGCCCTGACAGCTTTCAAGGATCTACTTCATCCAGGTCAACTACTGATAAAGACGGACAATACTACAGTCATGTGGTACATAAACAAGCAAGGAGGCACACATTCCTACCCCCTCTGCAGACAAGCCATGACTTTGTCGGACACAGCATTGACTTATCAGGTCCACCTGCAAGCACAATTCCTGCCAGGAAAAGTAAATACTCTGGTAGACTAACTAAGCAGAAACCTCATGGATCCCCACGAATGGAAACTGGATCCACAAGTCTTCAGCATGATAACAAGGAAATGGGGATGTCCAGACATAGATCTATTTGCCTCCCCTCACAACTGCCTACTACAGAGATTCTGCATGAGAATTTATCACAAGCAAGCATGGAAAGTGGATGCCCTATCCTTCAGCTGGAAAAACCTAACAGTATATGCCTTTCCTCCACTGCCTCTCCTCCCCATGGTACTCCTAAAGGTCAGACAAGAGAAGCCAAAAATGATACTGATTGCCCCAGACTGGCCACGCCAGCACTGGTACGCAATCCTAAAGAACTTGTCTCAAGGTCCAGCCTGGACATTGCCTCAAACTTCTCACTTACTGACCCAACAAAACAATCAGATCCTGCACAGCCAACTCAGGACCTTAAATCTGGCAGCATGGCGGATAATGTAGCCATTCAGAACACTCCTCTCTCCAAAGCTGTAATGGATGTTATCTTGGAAGCCAGGAGGCCCAGTACCAGAAAATCTTATGCAGAAAAATGGAAGAGATTCTGTGCTTGGAACCAGGAACAAGGAATTGACGCGTTTGTACCAAATATTCCTCAGATTTTACAATACTTAACTGAGATGCTGGACAAAGGCCTAGCGTTTTCATCAATTAAGATTCATGCCTCTGCCATTTCAGCCCATTACAATACGGAACCACCTATATTTTCCCATCCTTTAATAAGGCAGTACCTCATAGGGGCCAAAAATATAAGACCTCCAAGGAGAGCACCAATACCTGCATGGGACCTCAATTATGTCTTGGAAAAACTCACACTGCCTCCTTTTGAGCCAGCCTCAACAGGTGATATAAAATTCTTATCCTGGAAAACAGCTCTGCTCCTAGCAATAACCTCTGCAAAATGAGTCTTGGCGTTACAGACACTCATGGCTGTGGAACCTTTTATCATTTTCCATCAAGACAGGGTTTCTCTGAGGACAAACCCTACATTTATGCCTAAGGTGGTGTCCAGTGTGGCCCTTAATCAAACCATTCACTTGCCTACCTTTTATCCAAACCCACAGAACAAGGGGGAGAGACTTCTGCATTCTTTGGACATACACAGACAGCTACGCTTCTATTTGGGCAGAACTAAAGCTTTCAGAAAGACTGAGCAACTTTTAGTGGCATATGCTGCAGGATCACAAGGAAAGGCTATCTCAAAACAGACTATTTCAAAATAGATAGGCCATTGCATTCGTTTCTGCTACTCACAGCATGGCAAATCAGTGCCTAAGGGCATTAGGCCACATTCTACCAGAGCAGCAGCCACTTCAGCAGCCTTCCTCAGAGGAGTTCCAACCAAAGACATTTTAGAGGCTGCAACTTGGAGTTCAGTGCACACTTTTACAAAGCACTAACACTTACCTCTCTACTCTAAATCCAGAGCAGGTTTTGCCACTGCAGTTCTGCAGGACCTCATAGCCTCTCCTAATCCTATTTAGCCCAGCCACCCATCCTCAGCTTTGGGATTCAACCCAAGAGTAATGATTGCAACAGTGAAACACGGTGAACATAGTACAGTTGTGTACCTACCATAAATGTAGATGTTCGAGTGTATTCACTGTTGTAGTGCAGGTTACCCTTCCACCATCCCCCTTTAATTTTCTGGGTTTTATCTGTACTTCTCTGTTCTATACAACTTATGTGGTGTATTTGCTTGTAGATGAAGGAGATGTTTACTTTAGTGCATGCATATTTATTGGCATAATCTATTTAGCCTACCCTTTTGGGGGCACCTGACATCTGGTGCAAGAAAAACTGAAGAAAATGACGTTGGCTGCATCTTTTATACCTCTGGCGCACTGACGTCAGGGAAGAGGTGACAGCAACCGACGCCGGACCAAGACTTTGGAATTCAGGCCAACTGTGGGTAGCCTGCCAACAGGATAACCCAAGAGTAATGACTGCAGCAGTGAATACACTGGAACATCTGCATTTATGGTAGGTACACAACTGTACTTTTTGAATTGCCATGTCCTTGCATTTCTACTATTTATTTATTTATTTAGTTATTTATTTATTGTTGACCAGGTTAGATCCAGTAAGCCAGTGGTCTCTTTTCAGGGAAGATCTATGGTGGTATTTACATTGGCAGGGACATATTTAGTGCCCTTGCCCATCCTTACTACTGCATGCTAACCCTAATATTAACCCTGTCCCTGATCATAACTCCACCCTTGCACCATACTTTACATATAAAAAGAAATAAAACTTTCCATAAAACTACCACTATTCAAATTATGCCTAAATTTGTAGTAGGATTTTGGTCACAAAAGGAAACTGTTTTGCTTTTGCAATCTTTTGTGTTTTGGGTGTCATAAAGTGAATGAATAATGTAGTATTTCTGCATTAAAAGACTGAACAGGTTCTATAAAATAGACACTATGGATAATCAAAATCACCTCTGAAACACTATGAATGTATTTACTGAATGATTAAACAAGCTAAAATAAACTCATTAACTAAAAAAATACATCCTTACCTTATGACCAGGGCAGTCCCTGGAATTCAGAGTGATTCTCTCCATGCATGCTAATTGGCTTCTCCTGGTTTAATTTCTCCAAGTTTTTTAGCTTTCTAGTAACAGGGATGGACCCTATTCCAAAGTCAGGTTATAATTAAAATTCATGAAATAGCATTGTTTCAGTATTTGTTGGTAGCCGAAAGTGCTTTTCACAGCACTTGCAATGTGCCCAGAATTGATTCCTTCTGCAGTTCATGTGGAGTTACATGTATTGGCAGGATATCTAAATACGACTGTAGATTATTTTTCATTAGACCCATTGCTCCCACTACTACTGGAACTGTCTGGGTTTCCTTCTTCCATGTTGCTCTCATTTATGCAAGCAAATCCTGATATTTTATGACTTTGTATTCTCTGTATATAAGACACTGTAATCACTAGGTGTGGTAATTTCAATGATCAATGCTACTTTTGTCTTTTTGCATGGATACTATATCTGGTTTTCTCATCTTTTTTTTGAACCCATGATATGTACACTTCATCATTCTGTATAATTTGTTTGTAGTTCATCTTTCCAATGCCTCTCAGCTACTTCTATATTGTAGTGTTTGCACATTCCCCAATGCAATCGTCTTGCCGCATTACTGTGCTTTTCGGTGTACAGACTCTCTACCATGAATGTATCAAGATGTACCAATGTTTTCAATTCATTTTTCCAAAACCTTCATTTGTCTGTCTCCCAGATGTTCAATGAATTTTGCAAACTAATGTGTATGTAGCCCACTATCCTGGGCTGCAATTATTAACCCTTCATTTTTTGGTTTAAATTCACCTCTCCTTAACCATTCCTGCATCAAATCCTGATCAACATGAGGCTCTTTTAGGAGAGCTCTGTACTTGCATTACATTTATGACCTTTCCACATTTCTTTCCTTCTCATCTGATCCTTCTCCTTATATTCTTTCATCTGTTTTTTTGGTACATTCAGTTGTCTGATTTTTGTCTACTTCTGGTTAGATTTCCAGTCCTGCTTGACAAAAGAATGCTTCTGCTAAACTAAGCAGTAAAGTCATCTTAGGCTTCCTCTCGTCATGTTTTAAAACTTTCACTGTTTCAATCCAATGAGATCAGCAGATGTCTGCGCCATCCCACGACTGCAGATCTATACATTTAATCAATTTTGAGGAGGCCCTTACCTCCTTCAGAGCATGGAATACATAATCTTGGTATACACTGATTTTTATGTATCATTTTATATATCATTTGATAAGCATGAAGCATTTTCGTTGTTTTTCTGTCCGACTGATCCAATACCTTTTAAGGCCAGTCAGTCACACCAACACTGTTAAGTTAGAATAGGAAAAGCAAATTATTGGTTAATAACTTGGACTTTATTTCTACATGTCAAGGCTGTTTTCAATATTAGTTTCAGTCTTCTGAAATATGTCTGAGTCTGACAAGCCTTATCTGCAAGGCCATAGAGCGTATTATCATGGAACTTATAAACAAAGACATTGGCAACCTTCAAACACTGGACCCCACCCAGTTTGGATTCATGAAGGGCCAATCTTGTCTCTTGAACCTGCCTGACTTCTTCAAATCAGTCTCCAGAGCCATGGACAAGGGTAAGGTGGTCCACACAGCCTATCTAGACCTTGCCAAGGCCTTTGACACCATCCCCAACTCTGGAATCATAGATAACCTTACTAAGCTGGGTGTTAATCCTTACATCACCCAATGGGTTGCTAACTGGCTTACTGATAGAACCCACACTGTAAAAGTAGCCGACTCCAAATCCAGCTCCAGACAAGTGACAAGTGGAGTACCTCAGGGTTCAGTCCTGGGACTGCTTTTGTTTGGCATCTACTTCTCTGAAGTACAGGCCAACACTAAGGGACTCTGGCTAACAAAGTTCGCAGATTACTGCAAACTGGGAGCCATTACTGAATCCCCAAATGATGTGGATACTCTACAAAAGGGCCTTACAGAAACAGATGCTTGGTGCCAAAGCCATGGGCTCAAGCTCAATGCCAAGAAATGTATAGTTATCCCCTTTAGGAAAAAACATGTACCCATGAATTACCATATAAGTGGCAGTACACTAAACACCGAAAGTGTGATAAGAGACTTAGGGACACAGGTGGACAGTGGTCTCACCTTCGATAACCACATTGCCACAACAGTCAGGAAATCCTTCTATGTGGCACACCTCATCACTAAGGGCTTTTCATCCAGAAAAAAGGAGGTCATTGTCCCATTGTACTCATCCATCATTAGACCCATTATAGAATACAACACCCCGTTTGGTATGTACCTCTCAAGACATCTGCAACAACTGGAAAGGCCGCAGAAATACCTCACTAAAAGAGTCACAGGCCTAAAGCAGATGCCCTACGCTGACCGCCTTAAAAAACTCCAGCTATACTCTGTCGCATATCGTCTACTCAGAGGCGATCTCTGCTTAACATACAAGGCCATGTCAAACCCAAAGCTGTTGGACATGCTACACTTAAAGAACTCCCAATCCCTAAGAGCCACATGCTCCAGGGATCTAAACCTTGTCATCACAATAAACAAAACATGCTGGAGGGATAGGTTCCTGACCCAGAGACTCCTCAGACTCTGTAATAGACTGCCCATACATGTCAAGCACAGTGCCTCTTTGGCCCTCTTCAAAAGGAACCTTGATGATTGGATGGGAGAAAGTAAATTCACCCTGGGGATCACATCAGTCACCCTGCTAGACAGGGGTCCAGGGAAGTAAATAGTGTGGGAAGAAATAGCCAGGGAATTGTTATGGCTAGGCTTGTATAGGCCCTAGGGCTGATAGCCTAGTACCAACCTAAACACTCCTTCCTGTTCAAGTTCCTTTATATCATATTGATGTCCCAGATTGATATTTTCTTGATAGTGCAGCATTCCTGTTTTAAATGTTGCTTTTATTCATTTATCAAGACCGAATAACATTCTTATATCATCTGAGAATGTTTCAACTACTTGCAGTTGTCCTTTTAATTCCTCATCTGATGAGCTATACCGTTTTAAGTTATTCACAAAAACAGATGAGAAGTCTTTAAGTAAAGCTGTTTTCTGAGATCCAAACTGTAACCAAGATCTAATTTGTTTAGTAAACAGCTTAACTGGTTAAGGGTAAGGCAAAAAAAAAGTGGTGCCAAATAATCACACTGGAATATCCCCCTTTGAATTTTTATCCCTAGGATAATAATTTGTCCTTTGTCACAACTTAACTACAAAGTTGTTTGCCACTGTTACACAGTCACTGTAATGTAATTGATCAATGTGGGATGTATCTTATACATTTGTAAGCACTCTTTATCCATGAATTTGGGATGCTGTCAAATGCCTTTTTGTAATCTGCTCATGTCATACTTAGGTTCTTCCTCTTTATACAGTTTTCTATTAAGGCTTTATTTAAGAAACAAATGGTTCTTTGTTCCATATGACTTTCTTTTCTTACCTTTTGATTCTACTGCCATGATTGAGTTTTCTTCTAAATAACTATTAACTCTGTTTATATTAGTTCCAGTATATAGTTTGTACATCATCAGAAGGCAAGTTATGAGTCTATAAGTTTTTAGGATGGCTTGCAGGTTCACTCTTAAGGAGGATATCATTTTTCCTCTTGTTAACCAGGCTGGCATCTGTTCAAGATGCACATATACATAATTCTTACTCAGGGATAAATCTTTGTGTAAAGATGTTAATACTTTTAGTCAAATGGTAGGAACTGCATCTGGGCCTGGGGTTTTCCGTTTAGGAGCTTTTCTTAATTCTGTTTCAGTTTCTCTGTCCATTGCTTCATCCCATTAAATGTCATGTACATTTGAACTCCTTAGTGTTTTTTTATTTTTTTTTTATCCATTCAGCATCTTTGTCATATTCCACAAGAGCTTCATAAATATTTCTCCAAAATATGTCTTTTTTGGTATTGTATTTGTTTTGTTTCCCACTTCTCTATAAAACTTTTTTGTATCATTAATGAATTACTTATTTTGTAATTTTCCTTTAAAATTTTCTGCATTTCTTCTAAGTTGTTCTGCTTGTGCTAATGTCTTTACTTTATTATTTGCAATAGTGTATATCCTGATCTGTTCTGATACTGTATGTTGCTTTTACCACTATCTTCACTAGCTTTCTAAGCACTATTGTTGATCTGTTCCTTCTTCTATATTCTTCTAGCAGTGACACTTCTTGTCTTAATTGCTTTAATTTAATTTGTCTTTTTTATTTGAGGCTTCCATGATGGCATTTGATTTATTCCCTTCCTTCCCCTTACTGCCCTGTGTTTTGTGGTAAGACTTTATCTGTTCATAATTTAGCTTCACAGTAATATATGTTTCTGCCTCCCCTTCTTTTCTGTTTATCTTCCTGCAGCCTGTCCCTGGAATACCCTTGTCTTCCTATATGGAATCAGAGGCACAGATACATACCCAAAGTGAATCCTTATACCTAGCTCTTCTCACGGGTGAACACCATCATAAAAAACTTGACATAAAGACCCCTATCCAGTACACTTGCCAGATCTTGTCCTTCTGTTTGAAATCAGTGATGCAGATACTTACCCAAAGCAAGTCCTTAAACCTAGCTCTTCTCGTGGGTGAACAACACCACAAAAGACTTGTATGCTTCCTATTGTAAACAGTTAAATTTGAATGTTCCTATTCACTAGCAGAATACCACAGTAGCTTACTTTCTGTGATAATCACTAGTAGAACTAGTATATAGCATGTCTGTTAGGAACAGCATAGCTGAGTCTCAGATGTGGCTTTTCCTTATTCATTTCTATGCCCATGTAACCTTGTATTAAATGCCTATCATGCCACCCCATGGGGTGGGAGGTTAGCATAATGTTAAGGTGTTTACCTTACAGACACAAGGTACAGGGTTTGATTCTCACATGGAGTAATTGGCTAGGCTTAAAATGGCCTAGAAAGGCAGTTAGCTTAGTATTAATCTATGAACCTGTGAACCAACGCTATTAAATAGCTTAGCCTCCCATACACATCAGTTCATTTTTTTCCTCATCTATTCCTGCCATTAACTTTCTTTGCTCATTAAGTAACCACATTTTTTAATAACGATTTAATATAAGTAGCCCCCTATTTGCAATAATATAACTTTATCTTCATATCTTCTGATCTTATGCTTCACACTAAACTTGTAGAACAGCACATTAACACAGCCTTTTATATATTATCACCCCACCACCTCTGACAGATTTTCTCCATACATGCATACTAAGTGGAGTACCTTACTGACAGTTTTCCTTCTCTACTCACAGCTTCCACAAGCCAGGTGCAGCCTGCTCCATTCACCCTTGCTATGCTTGGGCTCACTCTGCCCTTATACCCTAACCCCAACTCCCACCAAACCCCACTACATCTAAACTTAAAACACATAACTCCACCCACTACTCCAAGACAGACCAATCCCAATCTAGTCAATTATCTCCCTGCCCAACCTCTCCTGTTCTACTTTTCTTTATTCATATATTGCCTTCTCTAATTTCTTCCTACCACTCCTACTCTCATGTCACTACCTACAGTCTAGCAGTAACTTAATATTTATCGGCACACATCTCATATCCAAAAAGGAAACCTCCCCTACTACTAACTCAACCTGTACTTAAACTCTTCCCAATCCTATCTGCTCATCTCTTATCAGTCATCTTCTCCTTCCTAGAGTCCCATACCTAGTTATACATCTCAGTCACATTCTACATCATTTCACTATTTTTAATTACATTCCCCTTACTTCATCTATTATATTCCACTGCACTCAAACCTCTATTTCTCTCTAACTGTAAGCCAAAATTCTCACTAGAATCACCTTATACCATCTTTCCCGTAATGTCTCTCACTAGCATAAATATACTGCTTCTTTCTCTTTTCACCCTTTTTCTTTTTATTGCTAAGTCTCACAGTGCTCAACTCTGTCTCCTTGCCCTCTAAACCTACATCTGTCACATCCTTCTCATCGTATCCATCAAACAGCTACCCAGATATATTTCCCAGCCTCTTTCAAATAAATCCACTGCTTTTTCCCAAATTGAACATTCTTCCTTTAAAACACACTATCATCTGCTATCAGAATCACCTTAGCAGATCAAAAAGAAACCAGCTACCATCCTTTTACTCTCCCAGATTTTCAAGCATACTCCTATGTGGTGATATCCACGCTAATCCAGGGACTACTTTCACTAGCTTATCTTCTCAAACACCTATAATTCCTGTAAATCCTTAAATATTTATTTGTAACAAATTACTGACTTTCATGCCTAGATGTCTCAGAATCAATGAGATATAATCGCTGCTATCGATAACTGGCTTAAACCTAATGTAAAAGACTGAATTCCTCCCTCCAGGAGTCAACATCATAAGGTCAGATAGTCTCTACAAAAAAGGAGGTGGTAATGCACTCCTTTTACCTAACACCTACAACATAGCCCGACACCCAAATACCATTCCACAGTTCTCTAATGCTGAAATTCTTATTTCTTTCCTAAAAATAAATAAATCTAAAAAATTATGTACTGTAATTCTATATATCCTCCCTGACAATAACATACCTATTTGGATGAGATCCTTGCATGGATCTCTAATATTCAACAGGAGTAATAATTATGGTTCCGTTCTATATTGGATGCTGGTCACTGATCCAAGTAAATTCTCCTCTGCTGCTACTCTTCTAAATGCACTTAGTGATCACCTCCCTACCTTTGTTCATAGAACAGCTCCTTCCTTTCAAAAGGAACATCATTATAAACAAATATTGTATCTGACCAACTTCAAACCACAGACATTCATCGATCTACTAAAAAATATGAACTGGAGCATCCCAAAAAATTCTCTGTCTAAACGATGTGCTGAATTACTTCAATGCAATATTTCTAGAAACTCTAAACAGCCTCACACCCCTTCAAGTAAAAAGAATCAAAACTAACCATGCCCCATGACTAACTAAACCAACAAAAGAACTAATGTTAATTAGGGACAAAACCTGGAAACAATGGTTAAAAAATAAAAACCCTCCAGACCTGTTGAAATGCAAGCAGCTTCACAACCAAGTAAAAAGACAAGGAGAGTATTATGTAAAACTTCAAACTAATCATAAGCAAAACCTCACAAAATTATGGATATCCATAACATCACTCCTAAGCCCGGGCACTAAAACCAATCCATGTCCATATCCTGGTAAAACTCCACCACAAATAGCCAGTCTCTTTAACTTTCACTTTATAAATAGTATATCAAACATCACTGCCAACTTTCCCCAACCTCACTAGGACACAATCTCAAATATTTCTCATTATACTAGACCATCAAGACTACCCCCTCCCTCCCACCTTCCTTCCTCTACATCCTCCCTTAGTTTTTGTGAAGCAACAACCCATCCTACAACCATATTCTAAACCCATTCCAACTATTACAATAAAAAGACTACATCTCAAACTTAAACCTAGCTCCAATATAGCTGATAACCTACCCACAGAATATCCAAAACTAGCAGCCAATGCCATTGCCTACTCTGTCAGTATACTCATTAACAGATCCATCCTTGAACCCTATGTCTCAAAATTTTGGAAAAGAACATTTATTCTAATCTTACGCAAAGGTGGCAACTCTACTGATATCTCCAACTACTGTCCTATAGCCATTCTCTCTCTCTCATCTCTAAGCTTCTTGAAAAATGTATACATTTATAACGTCTAAACTTTCTCCATAATAACCAAATTCTATCTCCTACACAACATGGTTAGACCACATCATAGTAATGTGGCTGCCTTGATATCTTTCAAGGATACAGTCAACAAAGCCCAAGACTCAGGCAAAATTTTCTCTTCCATATTTCTTGACTTATCAAAAGCTTTTGATACAGTCTCTTACTATGCTACTTCTAAATCAGCTGTCAAAAATTGGTCACCCACCTTAGCTCATTCTCAGGCTATCTATCGGACAGACAACAGGCAGTTAAATGGCAGAACTCCCTCTCTACATGTATTCACATCTCTAACAGTGTTCCCCAATGCTGTATATTAGGACCCCTCCTATTTAGCATCCTTATTAATAGTGTCCTGTCCTCATTCAGTCAGGGCTCTCTCATACAATACACAGATGACTCTACTATTATCTGTTCTGCTAATTCCATGTCTGATCTTCAACAAATCACTCAAGCGGCCCTTACCTCCACAGAAAATCGGCTTAGTAACAATCATCTGTCACTTCATCCAAACAAAACCAAGCTAATTCTATTTATCCCCAAGGAAAAAAACTTTCATAAACAAAGCCCAGTTCATCATACTTTCTCAAAGCAACACAATAATTGAAGTTGTTACTCCACTAAACTACTGTGAGTAATAATAGATGAACATCTAAAATCTGACCTGCACAAACAGCATAATGTTAACAAAACACACCAAAAGCTAGGCATTCATCCTAGGCACAAACACTTTCTTAACCTTTCCACTAAACAAACCCCTGCTACCACTTACTTAGCTCCCTTTCTCATCTATGGTGCCCCATTACTTATTAACCTACAATGCTCCCTAAAACAAAGCTTTATATATGCCATAAGAAAATAGCCAAGTTTGCTACAAATGCTAAACATTCTACCAACCACTGCACAGCTCTACACTCCCTCCCTTAATTGGCTTGAACTCCCACACTCTCACTCCTACATGCAATTAACAACTGCACATAAAATAATTTACATACTTTTAGTCTGTCCTGCCTTTAGTTCATTATTTAGCAACTGTCTACCCAAAAGGTCTCTCAAATCTGAAACTTAACACCTTCTGCAGGTGCACAAGCCTAATCTACCTGCTGGCCAACTTCTGTACACTTGTTCTGTAGCCAGAGCCTGGAATGCCCTACCATTAACAATTAGAACTAATCAAAACCATGCCTCATTCAAACTTTCATTACAAGTGTACCTCTTTTCTATCTGGAATTGCACTTACAACAAACCCCTCACCTTTAAATCCTGACTACCTCAACTTCATGAATATATTCTTATATCTTTACACTTATTTACCATAATGTTCCTTTTATCTATTTCAAATGACCATATTCTCCCCTGCTACTTTAAATTCCAATTGATGGTTTCCCTCCCTCCCCCCACCCCCCAAGTGATTGCTCAGGTACAACACACCAAAGGTATTAAAAACCCCGGATGCCATATTTGCTCTAATTGCAGCTGAAATCCCTCCAGGTGTAGCATCTCTAGTAAGTGTCCCTGGACTAGCTGATAGTTTTTTTTAGCTAAGTTCTATTTGCCATAATGTTCTTTTTACCTATTTCAAATTACCCTATTCTCCCCTGCTACTTTAAATTCCAATTGATGGTTTCCTTCCCTTCCCCCACCCCCAAGTGATTGCTCAGGTGCAACACACCAAAGGTTTTAAAAATCCTGGATGCCATATTTGCTCTGATTGCAGCTGAAATCCCTCCAGGTGTAGCATCTCTAGTAAGTGTCCCTGGACTAGCTGATAGTTTTTTTTTAGCTAAGTTCTATCTGGAAGGTGTAGCCCTGCTCCGCTCACTTCGCTCACCTCCCACCCACCCCCATATCATTACCTTTATACCTATCCATACAACCACAACCCCTCACTTCCTCCCAAATCCCCCACCCCTCTACTTCCTGTTCTCATACTACCTCCCTTCTTTGCTCCTCCCCACACTTACCTACTATCCACTATCAAAGACCACTATACCTTACTTCCACCCTTTCCTCTCATCCTCTGTTCTACATCCCATAAAGTGACGTCTCTTACAACTCAAACTATACTCTTACCTTCTCTACTCCTTATACTCTATCACCTCACCTCCTATCACTCACAATTACCTACTCCCTGTTTCCATCCCTCAGACATCACTCTAAACTCAAGTATTACACCACAACCCTATCTACTAATTTGTCCCTCCATCCTTCCCCCCACCACCCCCATTCCTAAAATAAAAATATATCCTCCGTCCCCTTTAAAACAAAAAAAGAAAGTCTACTTACTCAAATTAAAACCCCATTACAAACCTCTACTTCTATCTGGTTACACTCATCCTAACCCAGGCCCTTCAGACACTACCCTGAACAATAACCCCTCCTGTATCTAAACCTGCCAACCCCTCCAACCCACAAAAAAGTACAATTCTGCTCTATCAATGTCAGGAGCCTTGTAAATAAAGTTCAAGAACTCCATCCTTGGATAGCTAACTATACTCCTGACATAGTTACCCTAACTGAAACATGGCTAAAACCACACCATCTGGACAGTGAAATCATCCCTCCTGGCTATAAAATTCTTAGATTAGATCGACCTAAAAGAAAAGGAGAAGGAGTCTCCATACTCTACTCCAATTGTCTCTCCCAAATCAGTCCCACACTAGACTTACCCTCCTTTTCACCAGCTGAACTCCTACTAACCAACGTCAAACTTAACAGTTTCAACACCATAACTGTCGCAGCAATCTATATTCCCCCTGGTGATAATATTAACATGCTTGAGAACATCCTGTCTCACCTCTCACATACCACCCACAATGAAATAATTATACTGGGAGATGTAAATATTGATTGGCTTGAAATACAAGCTCCCAACACTACTTCCTGTATAAACCTACATGGGTTTGAGCAGCTAATCACAACCCCAACCTACATTAATAAATCTCACCTACCTAGCTCTCTTCTTGACTGGATATTGGTCTCCCACCCTCAAAACTATCATAACTCCCAAACTCTTCAAAATGCCCTCAGCGGCCACTGTCCTATAACAGTTACCAGACATACTCCTCACCTTACCAAACCTAACAAATTTAGTACAACCCGCTCACTTTCACATTTCTGTCCTAACTCCTTTATTCACCAACTCTCCAGAATTAACTTGTCTTACCTCACCACTCTTCCATTAGATGAAGCTGTCCACTCCTTCAACACTACATTCTTAAACATTCTTAACTCCCTTGCTCCTCTTCACACAATTAGAATCAGATCTAATACTGCTCCCTGGCTCACTAAAGCTACCAGAATCCTCATGAAAGACCAGGATAAGATTTGGAAAATGTGGACTAAAACTAGGACCCCTTCTCTTCTTCAGAAATATAAAGAACTCAGAAATAAAATAAAAAAAATCATCCATTATGACAAAATAAACTTCTATGCCAATCCTCCCTCTACTCTTAAATCAGACCCAAAGAAATTCTGGAGCTCTGTTAAACAGACTCTTCATCCAGGAAACCCTTCCTCTCCTAACCCATGTCCCAATGCAACACCTGAAGACACAGCCAACAAATTTAACAATCATTTTATAAACTTAATAACCTCCATAATAAATTCTCTCCCCCCCCCCAGAAACAACACTAGCACCCCCACAAACTCTATACCTCTTCCAAACCCTTCTAACTCCTTCCATCTAAAAGCAGTATCAGCTATGTAACGTCATTACTCTCTAAACTTAAACCTTGCTCCCCATCTGTTGACAAGCTACCCTCTTACTTCCTGCAGATTGTCTCTGAACCTCTTGCCTATCCTGTATCCATCTTAATCAACCGATCCATTTCTGAATCCTATGTCCCCACTGTATGGAATAATTTCTTTACTCTACCCATTCACAAAGGGGGCAACTCCTCAGACATATCCAACTTCAGACCGATTGCCATACTCTCTCCACTCTCAAAAATCCTAGAGAAATGCATTCACAATCAGGTAATGCATTACCTTCAGCAGGAAAACCTTCTCACACCCACACAGCATGGTTTCCATCCCAAGCATAGTACAACTACTGCACTCATATCATTCATCAGCATAGTCTCCATAGCTAGTGATAACAATAACCTTGTCTCATGCCTATTCCTTGACCTTTCTAAAGCCTTTGACACAGTCTCTCACCCACTCCTTCTAGATAAACTCACTAACTTACATTTCTCTCCCCCCCTACTATCTCCTGGTTCTCCAGCTATCTCTCTACCCGCAGCAATCAGTTAAATGGCTCTCTGCACTATCCCCCCTCTCACTGTACAAATGGGAGTCCCCCAAGGGTCCATACTTGGACCACTACTCTTTAATATTTTCACCAACTTGCTCCCTCTTGTTCCCAGTCATCTCTTGTGCAATATGCTGATGACTCAACTGTTATAACCATTGTTGACAACCCAAATGACCTCCACTCAACTACCCAGGCATCCTTCCACACCATTGAGACTTGGCTTAGTGATAACAAACTAATACTTAATCAAAAAAAAAAAATAAGCTCCTACTCTTCCTCCCTAAAAACATCACCACACTCAAAAGTACATTTACCATCTTATCCTGCAACAACACTATCATCTCAGCTGAATCTAGTACTAAATTGCTAGGTGTTACGATAGATGTTTGATCTCAATATTACTAACTCAGAAAAAGAACTCATCAGACACTTGGACACCTTTTCCGTAGCAAGAAATACTTAACACTGCCCGAATAACTCTCTCCCAGGCTTTATTACTCCCAACACTCCTGTACATCTGCCACATATTCACAAACCTAAATTATACACTTATTTCCAAGCTTAAAATTACCTATAATAAGATCGCCAGATTAGCAGCTAACCAAACCTACAAGTCACACCACTGCTTAGCACTACAGCAACTAGACTGGCTAGAATTTCCTCAGCTGCTCCAACTATACCAACTACAAATCATCCACTCTATACTCTATCTACCCTCCCTCTGCCCCAGCCTCTCCACTATCATATCCAAATATTCCCCTGCTAGGACACTACGCAGCTCAAATCAAGAATTATTAGACATCTGCAAACCCAAAACCAAAATAAGCTGCCTTCCCTATAACTATAACCCAGCTACATCCTGGAACCAACTCCCCTTGGAAATAAAATCCCTACAGCATAGCAAAAGTTTTAAATTAGCCACAAGGAAATACCTAAAAACAAAGTGGTCTTGCCACTGTAGCCAACCACCCTGAAACCACCATCCTTTCACCTATTTCACCATCTCACTCTTAATGTATCTCTAACACTATTCCCCTGCCTCTTCCTACCTCTTCCCTTCCTCTTTCTCCAACCACTCTTAATTCTTACAGTCTCAAAACAACCTACCTGTCTAGTCTGTCTCCTATACTCTACCTCCCCTACATCTCCTACTAGCCATTCTTACTTTCCTTTCTTGTTTCCAAACTCCTATACAACTAGATCCTACCCACTTTAAATAAGCATCTGCCAAACTATTAACTCATTTTGCTCTAAGCAGCTTAAATAATATTGTAACTAGTCACATTTTTTCTGCTAATTGTTTAAAACCTTGTTTGTAACAACTCACATACTTGTCTGCCAATTGTTAATACTCTGTATAACTGAATTGCCTGAGGAGCTTTTTTTCTCTCCAGGTCTCTGCTTGTAAGATCCTATAGCTGATTGTTAGTACTGTGTTACTAAAATTTAATAAATTGTTTTCTAGTCCTGAGGAGCTTTTCTCCCCAGGTCTCTGCTGAAAATGAGCCAAAAGCTTAGCCAGACTAACCCAGTTAACAAATGTAAAATAAATAAACAAATGACCACTACCTACAAAATGCGCTGAGATAATCTAACTACTCTTATGGTAGAAGTTTTATATAATATTAGCCTTTTCACTTATTTCTTGTCTCACTCTGTAATTTAAGTTTGTATTACTTGTAACTAATTGACAAATTCACTTTTACCTTTACTTTAACTAATTGTTAATTATTTGTGTATGTACATGTTTTTTGTGTAACTTTACAAATTATTAAATTCTATTCTATGTTCATGTTTTTTGTGGAGCTTTTCTCCCCAGGCCTCCACTAAAAATGGGTTATTGCTGGCCCAGTGGACTATCCTGGTAAACAAATGTCAATAAATAAATAAACATATCTTATTTACTTTAGTTATAACACATGAATTTCTGTTAATAGTCTTGATTACTGTGTTCATCTGTTTTTTCAGACTTCTAACATTTGGTTCTTTTGTTATTTTTTGTAATCTATTTCCTTCATCGATCTTAGTATGTCTATCCATCTCTATGTCTATTAAATCAAGCAAATCTTCCCTTAGATTGTTTACTTCTAAATGAGGGCACATTCTTTGTTCTCTGTTTCCTGAGGCATTCTACAGTAAGTTCCAGAACATCTTCCTATGGCATATAGTCTTTTGCTGCATCCTGCATCGCCCATTGCTTTTTGGTATGGGAACTCATTGACCCATCACTCCACAACTTTGCCTGTGTCAGAGTCGTCACTGTTTCCTGCTCATTCCCTTGGTTTACAACTCCAACTAAAGTTTTGCACTGGTTTCCTACTGAAGGCTCCAGAGTATCATTATGCTGTTTCTCAGTAGTTTGGGGGCTCATTGTTCTATCATGCTGTGTCATTATTTGTGCTGGATTTTCTACATTAAATCCTTCACTTTGCAAGTAATCAGTAACTTCACTTTTTATTTCATTAGCTTCCACATTATTAATCCTCTTTTCTACTTCCCCTTTGTTTTCTTATTTTTTTGTATTGTGAAATTTTCCATATCCGGGTGGCTTTGCCTGTGATTTTCTTCAAACATCTTTGATGCTGCCTTTTTATATTAATTAGTTTTGCTTTTTCCTTGTGCATAAATATTGTACCATATCCAATCTCTTTTTCTTTTCCATGTCTATGTTTATTCTTCAAATGTCTCCTGCTCCACCTGTTTCTATTTAATTTGGGAACTCATTGTTCCATCATGCTGTGACATTACCTGTGTTAGATTTTCTACAATAAATCCTTCACTTCACAGGTATTCTGTAACTTGTTTCTGTTTAACTTCTACCTTACTAATCCCGTGTTCTATGTTCCCCTTTGTTTTCTTATTGTTTATACTGTGAAATTTTCCATATCTTGGTGCCTTTGTCTGTGTTTCTCTTCAAATATCTTTGGAGCTGCCTTTTTTGTATTGATTAGTTTGGTTTACTCCTTTGCATAGATATTTCACCATATCAGATCTCTTTTTGTTTCCTATTTCCATGTTTCCTTTTTATACCTTTTGAAATCTCTGGAGTTCGTTATATTTTCATACTTCTTCTGTCACTACTGCTTCCAGGCAGCTCAAAGTTCCTTTTCACAGATCTGTTGTATAAATGAATGCAAATTTTCACTTGAAGCTTTTGAGAGTTGTTCTTGTGCAAGTATTCTTCTTTCCACCAATTTTTATCTTAATCATTCTGAATAACTTCCATCGCAAATTCTGGGCTTCTTTCTCAAAAGTAGTAGTGTATAATTTTTTTCTTATCCTCGACAATCCACTTTGTCAACTTTATTGTTCTTTTTCAGCCTATCAGTTTTTGAGGTTTTGTAGACTACTAGTTCCTCCTCCTCCTGAGCCTAGCCCTACATACCCCATGGTAAGAATGTTTGTGTGTCTTTAGGATTCTACACTGCCATTTTTTCCAGTCTTGGCACCAGTGCACACATCAGGATTAGGCACTTTTTTATCCTGGGACGTCTGCATCCAGCTTTCTTTTTATTTTTAACCTACATTTCTACATGATATATGTTATGTGAGATACAGTCTATACATCAGTTTCATCTTGGTAAGATTTTGTGAAAACAGGGTCCACAATGTGAAGGTATTTACCAAGACTTCAGGATGAATTTAGTTCTAGGAATACTACTCTCCTTTTCTTGTTGATTTCATTGTCCCTCCATTTGGAGCTCTGATTGGCCAATGTGGGTAAGTCAATTATCAAGATGGAGAGAATCTCCATTTCAGAGATGAAGTAAAGCCTCACAAAAAAAGATCTCATTAACAGCTTATTATCATGTCTCTGAACCAAACACTGCTCTGTCACACCTGACTGCACCAGTGCTCACCCTACCATCCCATGCGCAATGAATTGTGGTAGCATTGACACACGCCCACACACACACAAGCCCATACACACCTTACCACACATGCATGCACGTGTATACACATACACATACATATATACATATGCACACATGTACACATGCCTAAGTAATCACAAACGAACCTCTTCATAACCAATTAGCATCACATTAACACCCATACACACACTTGCACATATCATCCAACACACACACACACACAGTCAACATTCATTAGTGTGACCACACACACACACACAGTCAACATTCATTAGTGTGACCTCTTAGATATGCACTCACATACATACATATACACACACACACCAATTCAGCCACGTTCATGCCCTTGCAAACATGCAGTCACACCCCATCACAAATACACACATAATTACATACACATAATTTTGAACACACACACACACCCCTCACAACTTAATTATACTTAACTGTAGTAGGGTAAGAGCTGCAACTACTCCCATAGGAGTGGACATGTGAATAACATCAAAAAACAGTGTTTCATTTTTTCTTCTACACACAAAAAAAACACCAATAAGTTGATTTGGAGTCACCACCATTTCTGGGGAGACAGCACATGGCTAATTAGCATTAGCTGCTCCCCTTAACTGTCACATTAGCATGTGGCTTCTCCAGAAAGTTCACTATGACCACCACTGGGGAGAAGCCACATGCTAGGTATGGTTTCCATATCATGGTCAGCCTTTCTGAATTATCTTGTCTTGTGATGATCAAGAAGAATAAATATTTTAAAGTCAGATGTGGTTTTATGAAAGTACTGTAACATGGAAATATATTTTTTTTCTCAATGTGTAGCTATTAATTACTGTAGTCTCTAATTTTCACCAGATGGTTGTATATGCTGACATTACAAGTTGCATTTAAGATGTTAAAATTTTAAAAAGTACTGATTTATATACAATAAAGTGGAGTGCCAGAATATTTATGTATGTGTTTAAACTTGCTTTTTAAATTGCCAGCTGTTGCTGTATGTCCTTGAGAAAGCCTGTTTATATCAGTGACAGTTTCTTCCTCAGTTACCCCAATAAAAGGACCTTTTCATCCTGCAGGACATACCGGGTTTCCTCATGAAAAACAGTTGTCTTTTTTTTTTGCTCTAAAACAGATTCATATCTATGCATGCAGTGCAAGGATATGGGTGACGTCTCCCTTCCTGATTGTAGAAATAGATCCTTTTCGAACTCATATTTGTTTCTTATAGTAGCGTACTGTACTTCTACTAGAGTGGCAAGTTATCCCATTTTACTTTCTTTTTAAGGCCATTTACTCACCTGCAGCTACCAACAGTAGAATCACCCACACCTTTCAAACATATATGGAAAGGCATCAATATCATAAAAATAAATATGAAATGTTATTGTGACACCTGTGCACTGGCCCAGTAATCAAGGAGCCTCAAGCCTCATCACTAGCACCAGTGAGGGGCGTGCACATTGGGAAGGATAACAATTACACACACACACAGAGATCACAGTCAGTCTGGGGCTGGTTTCTCCCTTTCTCTCCAGATCCCCAATAAGACTCCCCACTGGCACAGCTATACGGTTCAGATCTCAGCTCAGTAGTCAAGCCAAAACCTCCAGTACCCTCTCTGTCCAACCAGTGCTTCATGTCCCAGCCCAAGTACCTGACACACAAACACACTTTGAGATTTGGTTTATATACAAACACACAGACACTCCTGGGGAAGGCTGGCACAGGTTCTCCAGCTATGCCCCCTCCTGCCAGGCTATAAGGTAGTAATCACTGCCACCAACTACTCATATCAGCTACTAATAAGGCCCTTCCCAATGGGTGACCAATTTCACTGTGTAATATTACTGTTATCCAAATAATAAGTGTGACCCAGGGCTAAAGCTATTGTAGTGGTTTGGACAGTCTTACCAAATACATGCAATGTACTCTAAGAGCTTAAATTACCTTTACACAAAACAGCCACAGTTGAAAGGTTTAAAAATATTTAATAATAAATAATAAAAACACAAGACAATACTTACGTAAATATAGAAAACAGCTAGACTAATCTGGCTAAATTTCTATCTAACTCTAAGAGAAATACTAAGATCTAAGATCCTACTTACAGAGCAAAGGTGGGGTGCTGATGAGTTGATGTGTTCAGGTTCAGACAATATCCAAAATTCTCTTTCTTTCCGTCCTTAAATTGTTAACACAGTACTGCTTAGTCATTTCAGATTACATCATTCTTAATAGTTCTGATTTAGTTTCCCAGGCTCACAGAACTTAAAATTTACATTTCTTTTTGTAATCTGCACCTGCAGGAAGCCACAGCAATAAAAGACATTTTACATGTGAAATCTAGTAATTAACTCTTGTCCTAAGACAACAGAAATAATTTCTTAGTCCAGACATCCTGTCTCCGAGCTTGAGATCAAACAGTCATACAATGCTTTACTTATCAGCTTTCTTCCAGCAGGGTGCATTGTGGTTACATTTTTGAATCTCAGAAAATATAACAGTTTTCTTACATTTGTAAACAGCCTGTGAATTGCATTATTATTTACAAATGGCATAGAATTATTTACAAAATTCTATCTGGCTAGGCTGGCAGCCTTCACAGTTACTGTAATTGTTTTTGACATTTTCTGAAACAAACTAAAATGTAGTGTATTCTGATTTGTTTCAGCATCAAACTACTCCTCAACTCCTGAGCTAGAAGGAGTCCTTCCAGGGGAAGTGGTGTCAACAACTATAAGAGATAGTAACATAAGACAGGAGGACAAAGGAGGCTGTGGCACAGATTCTGACAAAGAGCTGAAGGTCGACTCCCAAGAATCTTTCGTCTTAGTCCTGAGCACCTCCAGCTCCAGTAGTAAGCACATTTATGTTATAATCTTGAATGATTTTGAAAGGCTATCAGCATTACAATGAAGGATAAAAGTTGTACTTAACATTTTAAATTGTTTCTTTCTATAGTGAAGTGAGCACACAGTAGCATAATCAGATGCCTTAAAGCAAAGCTAAAACTGCTGTCATGTCAATATGCATCAACTTTGTTTTCAGATGTGAAGTTAAACAAAATATATGGTACTTCTCAGACCTGATAAATCGTGTGATTCTTTTATGGATGCAGGATGATTCCTGATGGCTTTGAGGGTGAAGCCCAAGTAGTAACCATGACTGAGAAGAACTATGAATCAGGAAAATAACTTGGCATTTCAGAGCTCCAGCAGCTGTTAATAACAATACATGGTGGATTAACTAAGATATTGAGAGTTTAATTTTTAAAAAAAAATAAATAGTTTCTCTTCCCACTGTTTTCTTGATTAGAAAGAGAACTTATAAGTAAGGGTATGGCATCTAGGTCCAGGGAAGTCATCGTGCTACTGTACTCTGCCCTCATGAGAGAGTATTTATAAGCCTATCTATGCAACCCAAATGTTTCCCATGAGTTGTTCTGCTTTAGAGATTATTTTAAGGTGTGTATATTAGTAAGGGCATGATTTAATGCCTGCTTCTATCCATCAGGGACATGAGTGTCAGACTAGAGGTGAATTTCCTATTTCCCATCCACTCGTCCAGGTTGTGCTTAAATAGGGTTATGAAAAGGTTCTGCTTTACATAGATAGGAAGCCTATTTAAGAGAATGGGGATTCTCTGAAATATATACTTGTCCATCAAACATGCCCTATTTAAGTTGCAAACAAAGTTTAAATCTTTAAATGTAGTAGTTTGGGTGCTTTTCATTTTGGATATCCAAAAGGTCCATCAGAGGATGGATCCAAGGATGCTTTGTATGCCAGGTATAAATCGCCTCTCAGCAGTCTGTAGGAAACACAGTATAGATATAGAGCTTTAAGGTAATCTGCATAAGTTATTGTGTTTACTACCTGTCTACGTTTTCTGAGGAACCTATGTGGAAGTTCCAGTTGCTGCATGTGCCTGGTCAGGTACATACCAAAGGGGCGATAGGTCTGATGAGGGCTGAGTACAGTGCCCTGGACCTAGATGCCATGCCCTTTCTTATAAGTTTAGTGACATAGAATATTTTTTTCACTACTTTAGATGCACGTTGTTATCTACATGAGTCCTCAAATCTCTGACTACTGTGTCAGCCTTTAGAGGTGTTTCATCAATAAGGTAGATTCCCTAACTGATTGACTTCTCAAAAGGATACTATTATGTATTTCATGGCACTAAGTTTTAAGCTGTGGCTTTCACACCCGTCATTTGTGTGTGTTAGACCTCCCTGTAAGATGTTAGTATCTTGAGGCGTTTTATGACTGATCCTAGCTTGCAATCATCTGCAAACATTGTAAGCCAGATGCCTTGATTTCAGCCTTGATTTCTAAAAAATAGACACAAAAGAGGAGCAAACCTAGCACAGAGCCCTGGTGGTCTCCACTGGTGACCAACCTCTTTGTGGAGGTGGTCTCACCAATCCTAACTTCCTGGGTACTGACTGTGAGCCAGATGGCTATCCAGTGAGTTACAAAAGGGTTTTTACCTAATTCTATGAGTTTGTTTACAATGTAAAACTGGGGAATTGTATCAAATGCCTTAGCTAGGTCAAGGTAGGCTGTATGTACCATTTTGCCCTTAACCATTCACTTGCTGAACTTCTCAAAAAAGTTCACCACATTCAGAAATCATGACCTGCCTTTGATGAAACCAAAGTGGGTTTGATCCAAAGCCTGAAGGTTTCCTATATCATTGTTAATCATTTGCATGATATTTTTTCCATGGCTTTGCATAGGAGACTAGTCAGACTAATGGGTCTGTAGTTCCCGGGGTCCACTGATGGTCTGCCCTTGTGCAGAGGGATAACTGTTTCAGTTTTCCATTTACGTGGCATGAAACCTGTGCAAAGGCTATGGTTGAATAGTGACACCAGTGGCCGTGATGGGTCATAATTCTGACTATTTAGTAGGTATCCTGGGATATTATCCAGCCCCATTGAAGCTGTATTCTTGGCCTTACAGAGAGCATCTAAGACCTGCTCACTACTAGTAGTTGGAAGGGTTATGTTAGATGATATTTCCTTGGGGGTTAGAGTGGGTAAAACTGGAGCTGCATTTGTCAGCCAAAGGATTTGCTATATCTCCCAGTATCATGAATGTGAGTCCATTTACAAAGAGTTCTGTTGTGTGCTGCCTTTGAGGTTTTGGACATAGCTAAAGGTGGCCTTATGGTTATCCTTGCCGTGGGACCCTATCTTTACTTCAAAATTTGCTTTGTTGGACTTAATTATTTCTCTTAACTATCTATTCAGTTTGGTGAGAGAGTTCTTGTATCTTTTTTGGTGCTACTCTTCCTAATTCTAGCTTTGAGTTTTTTTTTTCCTTTTATTGTACAGCTTGTTTAATTTTGGATTCCACCAGGGTGGTTTGTTTTATGAGTTAGTTTGGGATTACTTCTTGTAGGTCCAGCAATCTCTCTGCAGTCATTGACATGGTTTCTTTGACCTTCTGTAAATAATTAAATAAATCTGCATAGGCTGTAGTATTATCTGAGTTTGGAGGGGCTTGAAATTTTTACAGGTTATCATTTAATAAACGGTAGTTTGCCTTGGAGTAGTTTCTAAATGTTACAGGGTTTGCTGGGGTTACAGAACTGATACTTATTTAGAAACAGACTGATTTGTGGTCTGTCCTTACCAGAGAAGACATGACACTGGTGGGCGTGCAACATTCTCCCATACTTGTGAGCACCAGGTTCAATCCATTTGTACCTCTAGTAGGAGTATGCACTAACTGGTCCAGGGTGTTTGTGTTTAGAAAGCCTATAAATCTCTGCACCTTCAAACCTAGGGTCATGTAGGATTCTCATTTTATAGAGGGATAATTATAGTCCCCCATGACTATGGTATTAGGTTGAATGGCGAGTGTCTGCAGTAGGTCTACGTATGAGCTATGGGTTTCGTGCAACATACAGGGTGATCTATAGCTTGTTAGGATATGGTATGGGATTTTATCAATAGTGACCTGCATGTGGAAGAACTCCAGTGCATCATCCTGTTTAACCAACCTAGAGGTGTGCTGGTTATTGATGTAGCTTGAGACACCTCCACCTTTAGTCCCTGTCTGTGTGGCTGCTGGTCTAAATGCGCGGAAGGCACTGAAACCTTGCACTGCTGGGGTACTCACTGTGGTTTCATTTTGTTGTTAATATTGTATCTGCTAAGTCAGTCATAGCACCATGTTTGTTTCCTGCTGCCTGCACCCAGTTTAACATTCCTGCATACAGAAGCATTCACAGGTAGCCTTTCACTACTAAGATATCAATATACTACTCTGGCAGACAAGTATGGTTTTCTACTTTCAACACTCAAATTCAAAATCTCAATGTGCTCTCTGCAGTTAAGGATTAATTTTATCCCTGTTAGATAAGGCAATCATTAATTTTCTTCACTATCCTGAAGATACGCCTTCTGGATATTTATGGCTATTGTAAATTCCAAAATGACACTCGAAGCAGGACATATGTAGAACACAGGTTTATGCAAAAATCCACAAACTAAAATATTAGATCACTTCTTTGCACTTCCAAAATAAAGCAAACAGTACCTTTATAACAGTGTTAAGACCACATGGCCCTTCAAGAATACAGACTATCTTATCACCAAAAGGAAAATCCA
The DNA here is from genome assembly GCF_019279795.1 of Protopterus annectens. Taxonomy (NCBI): domain Eukaryota; kingdom Metazoa; phylum Chordata; order Ceratodontiformes; family Protopteridae; genus Protopterus; species Protopterus annectens. The sequence goes on along the minus strand of NC_056750.1, from coordinate 179,266,293 downwards.
AGGCTGCAGACCTCTCCCAAGCCCAATTTTCAGCTCTAAAGGCAGGTATTTCCACAAGTCATAATCCACAATTTACTTTCTATACGTTAGCTCCAACTGGGCTCTCTGGCCCTCTCAACATTTCCAGGTCTTCCTTCAGATGAATCTCTACATGAAGAACTAACATCCTGAATTTATCCATCCAGGATATTTTTTTCTTATACCATAGTAACTGGCAATTAAGATCTTGTGGTTAAGATAATTGCTTTTAGAATATTCACACACACTGTGCTACAGTATACAGCGAGACTGTGCATTTAAGGGCACATGTACGTTTCCCATAAACATGCTAAGATTACTTCTGCACAGCACAAAAACAAATTTTTGGAATCATAATGATGGATTTTAGGCCCCAGATAATCCATCAGTATTTCTGATAGCCTTGCTGGGCCTGTCAGTCACTGGACTATGAAAGGGGCAGAGGGATGACACCCACTGGCATAACTTTGGTTTACCATCACTTTCCCTACATAACCATTACCAAAGGGCTTATTTTGTCACCCAACATAAGTGCCTTCCTAATAAACAGTATTTCAAGGCATAGAAATTCCACTTTATAGGTAGATGAAATCTCTCTCTCTTTCAGTAGTCACGTTTCTCCTTTCTGCATTTCTCAGCTTTCTGCTGACATAGCACACAAAGTGGTCCTCCTCTTGAATAACTTAAGATAGCACTGCCCCAAACCTCCCTCTGATGCATTGGTTTACAGGGTAAGCTCTTTAGTAAAATCTGGAGTTTCTAACACAGGCTCAGAACAAAGAACCCTTTTTAACTCATTACATGTTCTAGTTGTCTCAAGAAACTATAGAACCTTGACAGAAGTGTTTCTCCTTGTAAGACCTGCCAAAGGACATGCAATAGTCAAAAAACTGGACATAAATTTTCTGTAATACCCACTGGTCCAACAAAACCATTTTCCTGACTCTTATTGGAGAGTACAAGCCAGTTTCCTATGAACTGTATTTTTTTCCTAGTTGTGGTCTTATCGGTCATCTTCCTATAATGTACTCTAAGTACTTGACTTTGACCATATTCCACCATACCCAATTTACATTTCTTAGAATTTACCACCAAGCCTACCTGTAGCATGGATTCTAACATAGCCTGCACTTTTGATAAGTGAGACTGCCAGTTCCCCTAAATTGCAGGTATGCTAAGGCATATCAGCGGTGGGGCTTTGATATTTTATCCAGCACCCTCTGAAGAGGTGCTCTATGTAGGCCAAATGGTAATAGTGAGTTCTGAAATATGTTGTCTGGGGAAACAAAGTCTTTTCTCTTTGACATAGGGAGGAATTGGTGGCTGCCAGTATCTCTTCATCAACTCTAGTGCGTATCAAGTATCTTGTCTTCCTTAGGTTCTCTATCAGTTCATCTTTTCTGGACATGGGACAGCTATCAGTCTTTTTTATTCAGTTTCCTAACATAATGACAGAAACTGATGCTTGCAACAGTTTAGGGACTAGCACAACTGGGCTGCCCCAGTCGTTCTATGACTTTTCAGTCAGTACAGAATCTGATATTTCTAACATGTTTAGGGACTGGCACTACTGGACTGTTCCAGTCACTCTGTGAATCATCAGTCATTAGAGAATCTGATATTTCCATCCGGTTTAAGGACTGACAGTACAGGACTGCTGCAGTCACTCTGTGACCTTTCGGTCATTGCAGAACTTGAAACTTCTATCAGAGTTGGGAACTAGCATTACTGAGCTAATCTAGTTACTCTGTAACTTTTCAAGCATTACTGAATCAGACACTTCCACCAAGTTTAGGAATGGGCCCTACTGGGCTGCTCCAGTCACTCTGTGACACTTCAGACATTAAATAATCTGATACTTCCATCAGGTTTAGTGGCTGGCTGGGCTGCTGCAGTCACTCTGTGGCTCTTTGGTCATTACAGAATCTGATATTTCCATCAGGTTTAGGAATCGGCACTACAGGGATGCTCCAGTCACTCTGTGACTCTTCAAACACTACATAATCTGGATACTTCCATCAAGTTTAGGGACTAGCACTACATGGCTGCTCCAATCACTCTGAGACTCCTCAGACATTACAAAATCTGATACTTTTATCAGAATTAGAAACTAGCACTACTGGGCTGCTCCAGTCATTCTGTGACTCTGTGGACATTACTCAATCTGGTACTTCTATCAGAGTTAGGGAATAGCACTGTTGGGCTGATCCAATCACTCGGTGACTCTTCAGTCACTACAGAATCTGATACTTCCATCGAAAAATTTCCATTAAAAAAAATGTCGTCACCCAGGGAGGCTGCGGCTGTGTTAGCTCATGATACAGGATCGCTTAATCTGTCTTATTTTTCTGGAAAAAAAAAAACAAGAAAATCAGGATGTAACAAACATCAAAAATATTAATGTAAGAGCCAACCAAAAAACATGGCTAAACAGCAAGGTGTACGAGTTGCTGATGGCAAGAATCACTGCTTTCAGGGCAAAGGATAAGAAGAATCTAAGTGTGGGAAGGGCTAATCTAAAAAAGGGTATCAAGGAGGCCAAGAGGGAGTATGGAAAGAGGATACAAGGAAGCTCTCAGCATGCAAATGACTCGAGAAGCCTGTGTCATTGTATTCAGCAGCTAACTGACTAAAAGACCAAGTCAGCTCAGTGTAATGATACACTGAATTTCTGGACAATCTAAATACATTTTATGGCAGATTTGAAGAGAAAAACAACCTGGAGGCTGTAAAGCTTCTCAATGACCAAAAGGAGGCAGTACTCAACTTCACTGCTGTGTATGTAGTGAACCAACTGAGGGAAGTGAACCCCAGGGAAGCAACTGGCCTTGATAACATTCCGGGGAAAGTGTTGAAAGGTTGTGCAGACCAACTCAGCATAGTTCTGACGGACACCTTAAATACCTCGCTTGTCCAGGAAAAAGTACCAGCATGCTTCAAAGTTATCAACATAATCCCTCTGCCCAAAAAAGCCAACCCCACCTGCCTAAATGATTACAGTCCGCCATTATATCAAATGTAATGAAATGCTTCAAAAGACTGGTTAAAAGGCATTTGACTACAGTACTACCCCAATCCTTTGACCCACTGCAGTTTGTCTACTGGGCACAGAGATCAACTGCTGATGCCATTTCGGTGGCACTTCACCGCACATTGGAGCATGCTGAAGAGAACAACTATGCCAGGCTGCTGTTCATAGATTTCAGCTCAGCATTCAATATGGTGATTCCAATGCAACTTATAGAAAAGCTAATCAACCTTGGCATAAATAAAGTCTTGTGCAACTGGATCCTCGATTTTCTGCCTGGAAGATCACAAAGGTCCTGTGCTAGTAACAACACTTTAGGAAGTATTTCAATGAACACAGGAGTACCCCAGGGTTGTGTGCTGAGTCCTGTACTGTTCACAGTCCTTAACCATGACTGCTCTGCAAAAGCTAGCAACAACCACATCATCAAATTTGCAGATGACACCACAGTGGTGAGACTCATAATTGGTGATGATGAGAGTGGGTATAGGAATGAGGTCAACTCCTTGACTGAATGGTGCAATATCTGGACCTGAACGTCAATAAAACAAAATAAATTATTACTGACTTCAGAAAGAGCTCTGCCATGCACCTGCCCCTTAAAATCAATGGTGAAGAAGTGGAGAGAGTCCAAACTACAAAGTTCTTGGGGGTACATACATCAGAGGATCTTTCTTGGAGTCCAAACACAGACCAGCTAATTAAAAAAGCCCACCAGCGACTACACTTTTAAGAAGGCTGAGAAAAGCAAAGGTGTCTATGAATGCTCTAATTACCTTCTACAGAGGAGCCATCGAGAGTATTATCACCAGCAGCTGCACTGTATGGTTCGGTAACAGCACAATGGCCAAAAGGAATAAGCTGCAAAGAATAAGAACAGCAGAAAAGATTGTGGACACTAGTCTTCCTACCTTACAGGAGCTCTTTGAACTGAGATGTAAAAAGAGATCCCATAAAATACTCAATGACACTTCTCATCCAGTGTATGGTTAGTTCACTGAAACTGCTTCTGGTAGAAGGTTATGGGGTATCCACTGGGGGGCCTCCAGATTCATGAACAGTTTTTATCCAACTGCAATAAGACTCATTAATGCAGACATAAATCTGGATGTGCCAAAACTATAACAGATTGTTACACTCTCATTCTTTTTCTTGTTTTTTCCATACAGTAATTCTATTTATTTATTACATACTAAAATTAATATATTGTCATTCAGCTGCAATTCCAATCACTTCTTCATGTGCAATACAACCCAATCTCACCTCTGTGTATAGTGTACTTTTTTCATGTGTCAATCATCTAGTGGTCAGTGTTGTCCAGTGTATATAAATAGTGTGCAAGCATGTGTGTCAGTTACTGAGATATTTACTTTTGTTGTATAGTTATTGCTTATTTGTCTTTTTGGGTTTGTTTTTCTCCTGGTATTGAGCTGACACTCAAAATTTTGTTTAGGTAGCACTTGTGTTTCCTAAATGACAATAAAGTTTCTTTGAATTTGAATTTTTGAAAAGGTTTTAGGACTGGCACTACAGGGGTGCTCCATTCACTCACTGACTCTTCAATCACTGCAGAATTTGATATGTCTATCAGGTTTAGGGACTAGCACCACTGGGCTGCCCCAGTCACTCTTTGACTCTGCAGACATTACAGAGTCTGATACTTCCATCAGATTTAGAGACTAGCACTACTGGGTTGCCCCAGTCACTCTCTGACTCTCCATAAATTACAGAATCATATACTTCCATTAGGTTTAGGAATCAGCAATAGTAGGATGCTCTATTCACTTTTTAATTATTCTATTGTCCTAGCGTTAACATTTTATAAACTTCGTGTACTAAGTGTTTCTGTGATTCTGGCACTCTCTAAGGTCTTACACTCACCTTGACTCTTGGGGTTTCTTTATGTTATGCTCTTTTAATTTAGTTCTCCCAGGTATTTATGAGAGTGCTCATTTATTTCTTTTTCTCTAACTTCTTGCTTTTATTCTTTTGACAAAGATTCCTCTACCTGCTTTTCAGGTACAGACTGCCTGGTCATTGTTATATCAACTTCAGCTTGTAAGGTCTCTGCAAAATTATTTATTTTCTTCTATGGCTTCAGCACATTAATGTGATAAAATTGATCTAGCTTTCTGTTTCCTGGTAGTCTAACCCTATAGTTAACTACTGAATGCATTCTTTCCATCTTGTCAAATGGCCCCTGCCATCTGTTTTACATGGGGGGGCACTAGTATTAATACCTGATCTCCTTGGTTAAATATTCTAAGACAATGTACTCTTATTATAAACTTGCTGTTGTACCTTCTGCAAACTAACTTGGTGTCCTATTGTGCCTTTTAAATAGGGTCTTCCCTTTCCTTAGCAATGCCAAGCAGCTCGTTTGGATGCCTACCTTACAGATACTGAAATGGAGCAAAACCAACTGAAGCTGATGGCACCTTTCTGACTGCAAACGGTAAATAGGAAAGTTTTTCTCATCTACATCAACAGCTATCCTTGGCATGGATTTCAGTATTTTATTACAACTCTCTACCAAAAATGTAGGTCTGTAAATGCTATACTGGTGTTTTCAAATGCTTAATTTTTAAGCGTTACCATAACTGATGGAATATGTGCAACATAAAGGGAGTTCCTTAGTCAGTAAGTTTGTCTTTAGGGATACCCAGTCTGTAGAATAACAGCACCAATTCTCTGGCAATAGCCTTGGCATTAGCCTTGTGTAGTGGTAATGCTTCTGGAAAATTTGTAACTTTGTCCATCATTATTAGTATATTCTGATATATACTGCTATATTTTACTAGTGGAACTACAATATCCATAACAATATGTCCAAATGGCACTTCAATAACAACAAACTCTTAAATCCATGATGGTATGCATTTTCCTGACATTCTGGAGAGGAAGCACATGTTCTATCTCTTTCATTAAACACATCCAACAAAACATGCCTAACTTTCTTGCCTTACATTTATCCACCTGAGGTGAACTCCTAACGTGACTATGGGCTAACTTCATTACTAGTGACCTATAAGGTTTTAATACTAACAACTGGTGTAAAATTCCATGCCAGTCTTTACTTACATTATACAAGAGATCATCTTTCTTCAAAACAGCGGTAATAAATAATCAAGACACCTTGCTTGCTACTTTCCCTTAGACATATTATACAACTACCTCTGAGAATGTTTGAGGTTATCAAAAAGTACTAGAGAATCATCAGACAACCTTTGTAGAAGATTCTATAGAAATGAGAAGGGTAATAACTGGTTCTCTGAGAGAGCAGCTGATCCATGGAACAGATTACATTAAATCAAGTACTAGTTTAGATATTTTTAAAAACAGCCTGGAGACTTATTATGGGAACAAGTGTTTTGATATATTGGCAAGCTAGAAGGGCATTTATGCCCGTGCTTGAAATATTTGTATGTACTATGGCTAACCAAGATTGCCGATTACTGCAAACTGGGAGACATAGTTGAATCTCTGGCTGACATGGACATCCTCCAAAAGGGCTTTACTGAGATGGACACCTGGTGTCAAAGTCATGGCCTCAAGCTAAATGCCAAAAAATACATAGTCATCCCGTTTGGGAAAAACAAAACACCCACGAATTACCACATAGGTGGCAGCCGCCTTGGTAATAAGATATCTGGGGACCCAGGTAGATAGTAATCTCTCCTTTGACAATAATATTGCCAAAGTAGTTAGGAAATCCTTCTATGTGGCCCATCTAATTACTAAAGGGTTTGCATCTAGAAATAAAGAGGTTATAGTGCCCCTGTACTCGTCACTCATTAGACCCATCATAGAGTACAATGCCCCATTTGGGATGTACCTCACAAGACACTTCCAACAGCTGGAAAGACCACAAAAGTACCTCACCAAGAGGATTACTGGCCTCAAACATATGTCCTATGCAGCCTGCTCTCTGCCTGACTTACAAAGCCATGTCCAACTCAGAATTGATTGACATGCTCCACCTAAAGAAATCCAAGTCACTACGAGCCACGCACTCTAGTGAGCTAAACCTCACCACAACAATAAATAGAACATGGAGGGATAGATTCCTGTCACAGAGACTCCCCATACTTTGGAACAAAATTCTAAATTACATCAGGCAGAGCCCCTCACTAACACTCTTCAAGAGAAACCTTGACGAGTGGATGGGTAACAGAAAATACACCCCTGGGATCACTTCATTGGCTCTGCTTGAAAGAGGATCAGTTAATTAATCAATGGGGTGGCGAAAGCCGACACACTCTGGCTAGGCTTATAAATGCCCTCAGGCAGATAGCCTAGTACCTACCTATGAACCTATGTATATTATCTCTTGCTCTGCTTAAAGTATCATTTTCCCACTGTAATTTTTAAAAAAATTACATGCTTTTTTACCTAAGTCCAGTAATTCAAGGTTACTCTATTCATTAGCTTGCCTTGAGGTGGAAAGTACAGTTTCCTGTTCCAGAAGCACTGGTACTATAGCTTCTTCTGTGTCTCCCCCTACAAAGGGTTGTATGTTCTGTTTTAGCTTTCCACTGTCTGAATATGCCTTCTGAGAGTTCTCCTTTTCTTTAGCTTTCTGTTCCCTCTTGGATAGAAAATGATTTAGAGCATTGCATTTTCTTATATATCTCACTTTTAGTGCTTGATAACATTTCTTTGCTCTGAAGATTCTCACTTATGTGCCCTTCCTTTTCTGTTTTGGGTATCTGTATTTACGTTGTGACACTTGTAATAAGTCTCTGTGTATACAACTGTCTTGTACTGCTATTTACTTTGGAGTTTTCAATCATATTACCGTCAGTTCCTACAATGATATTTCTTACAGCATTGGGTGCCTGTTATGTCACCTGATCAGGTCAGTGGTAACACACGGGATCTTTTTTTAGTCTAACCACTACCAGATTATGCTCCCTTTTTAACTTCTGTGCTAACTTCCTTCTGATTTAGACTATGGATCTGTATAAGAGTGGATACTGCCCTACTCTTCACCCCCTCCTATTCTTATACTGACTGGGTATATCGTACTGTTGCCCTACCTCAGCCTGCTACACAGAGCCTATGGAATCTCCCACCTCCCACATGTTCCACAGTGCCTATGGAATCTCCCTCCTCCCACATGTTCCCCATTGCCTTGGCTTATTTTATTTATTTTATTTATATTTGCTTGCCAGGGTAGTGAACTGATCAATATGGACTAATTTCAGGCTCAGACTGGGTGAAATACAAACATTTCACCAACAAAGATATAGATATTTAAGCAAATACAGAGTAGTTCAGACTAATTACATAGAAAAAAAAAAGCGTGTATACATTCTAGTGAAAAGGCACAGTACAATGTACAATCAAGCAGAGTGTAATGTAAAATGTATGCCTTAGTTTTTAAAGTAGGTCAATCTTCAGAGAATCTTGAGAGAGAAGAGATTTGGGAAGTATATAGGTTAGGTGATATGTCATGTGTTGAAGGAGGAGCATTTAGCTTGAATGAAAAGTGCTTTTTGAGATGCATTTTGAATTTGTAGTGAGTTTTGATTTTCTTAATGTTGTGAGAAGAGCTTGCCAAAGCCTAAAAATGAGAACAAATCTTTTTGTAGTATAACATCTTAAGTCTAGTTAGAGTTACAGCTACAAGAACTGTTTAGATTTGCTTGTGTGAGAGGATATTCGTTTCTTTTACCACAAATGCATATCACCTTCACTTTTTGTCGGTTACTAATTTTATGCCTCCATGCAACACTAATCATGCTTCCAGATGCTAGCAGATCTTGAACTTTTTTCCCTCCCAAAATACAGTATACCTTATTAACCTGTTTGTAACACAAACACAATGCTGTCTCTATTACTGTACTACCCTGTTAGACAACTATAAAAAATACAATTCTAGCTGCAGTCTTATTACATTCCACAGGAACAGTTTCACTTGCTCCACGCATATCAGTGTTCACATTTCTAATATTAGCATTTTCTTCAGTACTACTGAAACCAAATCTGGCTATGTGACCACACTTACTCCACCCCCACATCAGAAACAAGTTAACCCACTCTTTCTACTTTTTGTTTCACAAAAGACTGTACATTGCTGATTGCAATTACTCAGAAACAGAGAGGGGTCAGCTTTAAAAAACGTCATTAAGTCATAAGAATTCTACTAAAGTTACTAACTTGTCAAAGTTCTTGGAACCACTTTGCACCCTCACTTCCTCATTTTGCTAGGCAGTGTTGCTTTAATTTCTAGCCTTTCCATTCTACTGTTAATATCAGGTTCTAACCCACAGCTTTATGTTATGTATCTGAGCTCTTCTTACAAATTTGTCAGGACTAGAGTTCCAGCTGTAAAATTTTATAGCTTGCACTTCAGAAGTTATCCCAGCTCCAGCCAACTCTACTTTTTTAACTTTTTCATAGTTAGTGTAATTAGTCCCTTCAATGACTATGTAGTTCTTTTTTTTAAATTATTCCCCTGTCAGCTGAGAAGAAAGTATTTTAGCTTTTTTATGATGTGTCCCGAATTTCTTGGGAGACATATCTTTCAGAAGCTACCAAATATGACTCTAGAAATCCACCTTACAGTTTCCATGGCAGGCAAGTTTCTGGGGGTAGGTATCATGTTAACAAGTCCCACCAACTGCTGGTGCCACTGCACAGGCTTCTGATCAGTCTCTAACTTAGATTCCAGTAAGCATTTTAGTAGAACGTCCATGACTATAATTAAAAGAAAAATACACCAAGAACCAACAGAAAACAAAATGCTTGTCAAATAGTAAATACAGCAGGAGTGTTACAAACTCCACAGGAAAATGTTCGCTCGAACAGATAGGTCATTTACGTGACAACAGACACATAGTAAGGAACAGTATTTTTGTCAGGTCCTTGATAAAATTGTTCACATTCTCTGATAGTGAAAAAAATACAGTTTTGTTACTCCAAACTGAAATGGAAATGAAAAAAAGTAGCCCAATCAGCCTGGCACAATATCTGCAAGTCAATATACCATATGCACAGTATGTTAATGCAAAGCATCATTGCCTGTACAAGTACTCCACCATTTAGGTTACATCCCAGGCAGTCTCTCCAGCTACAGGCTTCATAAGTTCGTAGGAGGTTTCTAAGCTAATGGCTCTAGGGCCTTTACAAGCCTAGCCGTATTATAACTCGAGTACCCTTATTGACCATAGTTAGATGGTTGTTGTTAGCAGAGCGATTCCGTGATCAGCACCGACTGCCCCTATCGATGAGGGACATAGGTGAAACACTGGGGTGAATTTATGGTCACCCATCCAGTTTTGCTTCACATGGAGTAGCAGCTTATTCCAGAGGAGCATCAATCACTGACAGATATATCTGTCTCTCCAGCATGTTCTGTTAACGTCACAGGATAGGTTGGGATCCCTGGAGCAAGTTATTCTTGTCCCATTTGATTTGCGGATGTGTAGCATTTTTGTTAGGGCAGGGTCCGAGACTGTTCTGTAGGCCAGGCATAGGTCGCTTCTCGGCAGCCTAGATGACACAGAGTACAGTTTTTTCCATGTATGTCATGTTTTAGAGGCCCTGAATTATCTTGGTTAGAAACCTCTGTGGTCTCTCCAGCTGCCACAGGTGTCTGGTGAGATACATACAGCAGGGAGCATTGCACATAATTAGTGGTCTGATAAGGGTCAAGTACAGTGAAGCTATAACCTCAATGGTCTTGGATGTGATACGCAATGTAGAATGCTTTTCTTACCACTACAGACACATGGTGATTGAAGTTTAGATTGCCATCAACTTGTGTTCCCAAGTCTCACTCCACTGAGTTTGAGCTTAGAGGGGTGCTATCTATATCATAATTAGCAGGGGCTACTTCTTTGCTAAAGGGGATTATGAAGAATTTTTTTGCATTAAGTTTTAGTCCGTAGTTTGGCACCAATCATTTGTCTGTGTCAGCCCTTTCTGTAATATGTTAATACTGTTGGGGGAATCTATGATTGCACCCAGTTTACAGTCATCTGCAAACTTGGTAAGCCACAGGCCATCTACCTTCACCATGACTTCAAAGAAATAGATTCCAAACAGTAGTGGGCCCAATATAGATCCTTATCGTACCCCATTGGTTTTGGTGGACTCCCCAACTTTGACAGTGTTTTCTGTTGGTGAGCCAGTTTGCTACCCAACTAGTAATGTATGGGCCCCAGCTGGTAGAGTTTCTCTAAGATACCTAAATGGGAATTGTGTCAAAGGCCTTGGCTAAATCATGACAGGTGGTATGTACTGTTTTTCCCTGATCCAGGGCTTTGTTGACATTCTCATAGAAGTCCACTAGGACTAATAAGCAAGATCTACCCTTGACGAAACCAAACTGGGTCAGGTCAAGGGTTTGAATGTCACCTATATCCTTGTGGATAAGGTCTATAATGGTTCTTTCCATGACACTGCAGATTAGGCTGGTTAGGCTTATGGGTCAATAGTTTCCAGGATCAGTTGATGGACGCCCCCCCCCCCTTGTGCAAGAGGGTTTGCTGTTGCTGTTCTCCACTCTGCCAGGACAATGCCAGTTCTCAGGCTATGATTAAAAAGAGTGCTGAGTGGTGCTGCTAGGTCTTGTTTTAGATTGTTTAGTAAGGAGCCTGAGATGTTATCTGGTCCCACAGAGGCTGTGTTTTTGGCCTTGAAGAGTGCTTGTATGACCTATTCTTTGGAGATACTCAGTAGAAGACTGGTATCAGAAATGCTTTGGGGTATGCCTCATGGGGACAGGGGGTGAGGTTATTGTCAAATCTGTCGGCTAGAAGATTGTCAATTTCCTAGGTTCAGTGTGAGTGGTACCATCCACTATAATTTTGGCACATGGCCAGGCATTCCCTCTTAGGTTTTGGATGTAGCTAAAGAATGTATTATGATCATCTTTAGCTACGGATGCTAATTTAGATTTAGAGGACTTAACAAGATATCTCATTTGCTTGTTCAAGCTGTGGAGGGTATTCTTCCTCTGTTGAGTAAGTTCCCTCCTGTTCGTACACATCAGTTTTTTTCTTTTGTTGTATAGCTTATTTATACTTGCAGTCCATCAGTGCAGCTTGTTTTTTTTGGGAAGACCTGGTTTTGTTTCTGTTGGGTAGAGCCAAGTCAATACATTTGTTTAAGAGCCTATATAGGGCATTTGTGTATTCCTCTGCATAGGAGTCATTGTTGGTTATGTTGGCAGGAGCTTTGAAACTCTTTACACCATCGCTCAGTAGCCAGTAGTTTGCTTTGGAGAAATCTTTGAGTTTTTTTACTCCTATGGGGGTGTCTGGTTTGATCTTTACTTCAAACGAGACAGATTTATGGTCTGACCTTTCCAGGAGGGCAACACACAGGGTATAGTCCAGTGACCCCCCCCCCCAGTTGGTGAGCACTAGGGTCCAGGACATTTGAGCCCCTTGTGGGGTTACGGACCAACTGTTCCAGGCCATTTGAACTAACAAAACCCAGGAACCTAATAGTGATTGTGTTTGTGCTCATGTAAGTCACCCAATCAATGGAGGGATAGTTGAAATCTCCCATGAACAAGGTGTTTGTCTAGTGCTTGTGCTCATGTAAGTTACCCAATCTATGGAAGGGTAGATGAAATCTCCCATGACCAAGGTGTTTGTCTGCATACTGAGCGACTCTAGCAAGTCCAGGTAGGTGGTGTGCTTCTCCTGGTTCATGATACGGGCCCTGTAGCTAGCGATGATGTGGACAGGTGTTTTACCTGTAGTTAATTGGACCTGGAGTAGCTCAAGAGAGTTGTACTGTTTCACCAGTCTTGTGATATATTTGGATCTAATGAAGATGGATACACCTCCACCTCTGGTTCTTTCATGCTCATTTTGGGGGTCTGAACATGTGAAAGGCACCCTAGCCTTGTATGGCTGGGGTGCTGTCAGCAGCTTTGAACAAAGTCTCAGTGACTGTACAAACATCAGCATCTTCCATGGTGAGGAATGCTTCCAGGGAATGCAGTTTACTGTTTAAGCTCCTAACATTAAGCAGCATGACTTTGAGTTTGACTTTAGTGGATTTTTTTTACATTGGAAGTTTTGTTGTTTGGACATCGACTAAGAAAATGCACTATGGGGAAGTCAAGTGTCTTTGACAGTGTCTGAAAGCCTTGAGAAGACAGGTGAAGGCCGTCTCTAGCAAAGCAGCATGGACTGTCGACCATGTCTTCCCAGGCAGACAGATAATGGATTTCCCCCTGGAGTAACACCAGAAGTTAAGCCAATTGAAATTAGTCGTTTTTGCTTGCATTGTGGCATCATCCTAGGTGAAATTGTTAAATAGAAAGTTACAACTACTGGCATTGCTACACTCTTCCATTCAATTCCCTAAATCTGCCTCAAGTTAAACCTACAATGAGTCCTGACTGGACTGTCCAACTCTACAAATCTTCAGTCAGAATTTCTGCTATGACAAATAACACACCTAATCACGAACCAACTTCCTGATTTTGCCTTTGTCAGGCAACTCCATTTTATGAGAGCACTTACTAGCAAATAGTTTGTCATTAACCACTACATCATGTGCTGTGAGAGTTTTAGAAACACAAGTTACTTTATAAAGTTGCAGGGGAAACTACCCACTTTCCACAAGCAAGATCTAAATAGAGCTTTCATTGAGTCACAAATCACTGAAAAATTGATTGAAAACATATTTCATTGAAAATATCTCATTGAATCATAATGCATAGAAAATATACAGCAAATCATGAACTATGCCTCCAAACTTGTTTTTTTCAGGGGGAGCAAGTTCCCATGCATCCCTCATGCAGGAGGATTCATCCTCCACACCTCCTTACTTAAATATACTAATTACACAGTTGCACAGCCATGGAGAACACCTCACACACTAAATTGCTGCTAGTTCACAAGCACCAACTCCTAGAAATGGAAGTATAACATGTTGGTAGCCATTGGCAATGCACAAATGGTGCTCCACACTAATTTGTGTTGAAATTCCTGTAATCAAAATATCCAAAACCATACCAGCAGTGATTCTCTATAGCCTTCTTCAGTTTTCTATTGTTTATAATGGAATCAAATGTGCTTTCAGTAAAATATGTATTCGGTCATTTTTTCAGTGATTTGTTATTTAATGAAATGTAATTAGATGAAATAAATTGTACCCACATGTAAATGTACATATATCTGTTCCTGCTGTACATCTAGTAGTATGCAAGAACTGATGAGCATGTGCTATTGTAACAAACCCCCTGCTTTAGAATTATTTTTTTTGTCTTTCCTGCAGCTCACCCTCAGCTGTTCCCTGCTCTTCTCCTTGTTCATGAAATCTACCACGCCTGCCTTAGTCTCCCCAGAGCTCAGCCTATCCTAGTGCAGGGTTAGCGAGGAAATCAAGGACACTGGTGCAGAATTATACTGCATGATGTGGAGGGTGCCCTAACTCCCGTTCCCTCATGTCAGCCTTGACAGCTCCATGACTGCTGCCCTCGGGAGGTATATATGCACTTCTGTGCAAGAGCAACCTCCTGAATGAGGGGCTCACTGCTCATGCAACATGGTGCTGGTTGGAACTTATGCTGCATATCTCAGCAAGCCTTTAGGCTGCCTCCCTCCTTCTGTCCTCCCAGAATGGGTGAGCCAACATCAAACGCTCAATCCCTTCCTCCTCCAGTGACCCCTCTAGTGCCCGTACCACTAATCAAACACAAGTCATCTGGGGTGCAGTAAGGGCTTTATCCCCCGTGCCATGAGGTCAAGCTCTGCTTTGGAATTCTGACCCCTGATATATAATATCCCATTTTCTCTACAGTTTTATTTGAAACCACCAATGATGATATACCTTTGTCTGTTTCCCAAAATTTTTACTTAAGATTTAGTGTCATAATGTAGATTGACTTAGTTGTTATGTATATCTTTTTGACTTGTTATGTGAGCAAAGCCAGTGTTGCATATATCTATGGGACATACTGTCTGCTAACTGCATTTGTAATGTCTTTAAATTACATCCCTGCTTGCTAATCCCTATAAGGATAAGCTGAAGACACTCAGTATTTGCTTTTTTACAATGGCAGATTTTCATAATTTGTCTTTTAAAATTTGATTTGCTTTCCCTATCATTCATGTTGACTCCGACTCTGGAAATAAAGACGTGTGGTGTTTATGAGTGCAATGTAACATATTACATACAGTTGTAATAAATTACAAGTTATGTGCAGTTTTAACAAATACATTTACAAACATGAGTTTTTCGGCTTGCCTTTGGGACTGGGTCATGACTGCAAAGGTTCCTTGGACCAGCTTACTCACCTGGCTATCACATAAATAATTTGCTTTTTACTGAAGACTTCCTGCAAACCTTTAGCAGTTATTTTGTTATTCAAGAACCAAGCTATAATAACCAAGGTTACAATCCATAGGACTGTAACAAGATCCAGTGTAATTAATTTCTACTGTCTACCTTGGTTCATTTTGTCATGCTAACAATCCTATTTTTTTCTCCAACATATTGTACATGATTAACAAACTAAGCAGCTTTATATATTGAACAATGTGATCTTGTATACTACATATTTTATATTTATGATCCATTTTTTTTAATTTCTAACCATTATCAACTCTCTACTGAAGCAACTGCTATCTCTGCTACTCTTAGGTGGCTAACTCTGCCTCAAATGTATTATTTGACATCTCTGTTACTCTCAGCCTGATTATTCATTAAAACTGCATCACTTTTAGGAGCCCATCCATTGTGACTTAAATCAACTAACTAAACTAGTTCAGGATACTTCTGACGTCAGGACCGTTAAGTGAAAGGTGCAGTGCTAAATGCAACAAATATAGCATCCAGTATAGTCTCCTCAGAACTAACAGTTATGCCTGTTCCTGTCCCATCTATCCACTTAACCAGTAAATTTCATGAGAGCAGAGTAGCTGGTAATGGATTGCATGGAATTACTAAATCCCCAGAAATAACTTGTGGATACTGTGCTGAAGAAGTAAATAATGTGAAATATATGCAAATAGTTAAAAACCTGGATATTTCCAGAAAAAGTATAGCAGAAGTTAAGCTGTATAGGGGATGTGTTAATAAAGCATTTGCATGGACATATGGATTGGACATACAGCATAAAACCTATACTGCGTGTAAGATGCTGGAGTCTCACAGAAAATCTTTTAAAAACACTGCATGATATGAGATTAGTGGTATTACAGTATAATATATAGAGGACATACTGACATACAAATTCAGAAGAAATGTCTAAATCATGATGAGATTTTTAGAATCTTTTTTTAAATATAATGGTACAAAATTAATATACAAAACATACAAACATGAATTAAATTTGCATTTTGTAGCCATAACAATTGCTCTAAATGGAAAATTAATGTATTCTAGTGAAGACAAGTTGGCACCAAAGTGCAAGGCCAGGGACTAAAAGTGAACTAATGACATCTTTAGGAACAATTAGTATTATATGAAATTATGTTTTAAGCCTTAAATAATTCACACATGCTTTTTATGGGTCATGTCAAGCTTCTTATTGTCATTGATCATAGGCATTTGTATAGAGTTGCTTGAAAAAGTCAGAGGTGTAATAAGAAACTGCACTGAATGTTCAGGCGTTTTAAAAATATCTATTTCAACTGTTTATAATGATGATGGACTACATTAGCAAACAGGTCAGAGGAGACAGATGAACACAGCTGCTGTATGCAGACAATGTGGCATTATAAGCAGACTGAGCAATAACTTGAGCAAATTATAGCGGAATGGAATGCAAAACTGAAGACACATGAGATAAAACTGATTACAGACAAGACAGTTGTCATAGCAGCAAATGGGGCAAATCAGATGAATCTAAAAACTGACATAGATGGAAAATAGTGGAACAGGCTAACAGCTTCAAGTATCTGAAAGGGATGGTTGAGGAAAAGAAAAGTCTGAATGAAGAGGCCAAATCTAGAATCAGAGGGCCTGCAGCCAAGTGGCACAGTGTCAGGAGTAATGTGTAATTATAAGAATATCACCAAATAAACTGAAACGTAAAAAGTACAAAACAGTGGTGTGACCAGTAAAGGGTGATGGAGGTGGAGTGCCTGAGATGGGTAGTAGGATGCACACTGTAGGGCAGATGAAGAAATTATAACATCAGAGCAGACACCAACGTAGCTCCAATTGCAGGGAAGGTCAAAGAGGTCAGATTAAGGGGGTTTGGGCAATTAAAACATGATTTGTTGAAGAAAATTTGGAAGAGGCAGTAAGAAAGCAAGAGGAAATTAGGATGTTCATTAAAGAGACGGATGGATTGTATGAGAGAAGAGCTGCAACAATCATGCATGATTGTTGAAGAAGGTAGGAGAGTAACACTGAATCAAGAGAGGTGGTGACAGCTGATGCAACAACCTGACTGAATGTAGAAAAACTGGGGGAAAAGGAGTTGATAATGATGAAGATACTGGAGGTAAAGTTTGCCCAGTTTGTGGGTGCTTGGGGACCTTTGAGAAAAAAATACTCTATATGCTTTTTCCTTTCATTCAGCAAGTTATTTTGGTACATTCGGTCATGCAAGAGATTGTGCCACCACCTTTTGTTTAATCCTACAATAAAACTGCAAAATTTTTTGTGGACCTATGATGCATTAAGTGGTGAGAATTTCGTCACACCTTTTATGCCAAAAGTCCTGACCTTTACATGTCACTACCTATACAAAGTCAAAATGTTTGAAGAAATTTACCCGATATGAATGAAAAGCATTCCTTTGCTGTTTAAGTTGGCCAGCTTTGTAGTGTCTGCTCTGCATTGCTATTGAATGGATTGTACCTGGGTTGTATCTGCTTAAAACCCCAAATGGCTGCAGATTAACAATTCTTGCAAACTGTAACTGATGTTGCCAGTGCTATGCCAAAGTCTAAGGTGGTTCCACTATTAAAAACATTGATCACAGATGTAGACTTTGAGACATACCTTGAATGGATGGGAATGGAGTGACTGGGCAAACATCTACTCTGGTCATCTTAGTGGAGAGCCTTTAAAAGTCATCATGGGCATGGAAGGGAACAATTGCCAAGACTATGAGAAAGTAAAGAAGACGTTTTAGCCTAAAATGGTGCTATCTCTGAGACACCAGCTGAAAAGGTTCATAGTGATAAGATATGAGTTATGTTATCTAAGACATATACTTAAATTGTTGATAGGCTCTGAAGTTCAACATACAAAAACTAAAATGATAGCAGTACTAGCCACTGATAAATTTAAAAGGGCTTGATATGCTTCTTTACAAAAGTGGGTAGTTACAAGTGAGCCTAAGGATGTTGACCATTTTGGATTACTGCAGTGAAATTATGTTTAAATCTGAGCAGTCTAGGATGATAGCAAAGCACGTGTCAGATTCTAGTAATAAATACAAAGTATAACCTGTAAAATAAATACGATTTTAAATGTGGTAACATGGGCCATATAACTAAATTTTGTACTACTAATGGAAGTACTGGTTTACCAATAAAAACTGTAACCAGTTAAAAGCATGCTATTAATGATGCTATGACTATGGAATATGATGAATTGCCTGCAAATTTCAAATAGTAGTCATTCTTTTATTACTGTGTTACAGCAAGGTTTATTAAGCACATCGTCTTTGTTGGCAGCAAGAAGTTACAGGGGCTACTAGAACCAGACAGTATAGTCATACTTATTCAAAGTATGTGTGTAAAAAGATGACTGTTACTGAAAACAGGTGAAGTAGTCTGTATTCACAAAGACAGAAAACAAATATGTCATTACTCAATTAGAAATACAAAATTTATTTGGGAAATTGTTTCAGTTGATGTAGTCTGTATGTAGAAATACATAAAACAGTATTCCATTACTCAATTAGAAAAAAAAATGCATTTGTGAAGATACTTGACCCTGTTGCTGTAGTTCTGAATGTAACACAATATGAGAGTAGGGAAAGATTCATCCCCCTTTACGGATTTATGGAGGAAATGGCAGTATCCCCTTTGGTACAGCAGCTTGTCAGTGTGCAGAGAAGAATCAGTAAATGAAAAAGCCTACAGATATTCTACTTCAACCTGTAAAGGGGGGAGCAACCATCAAACATTCATAAAGGTATATAAGCCTAACAAAGATCAAGGAATTGTATTACAAAGACCCAAGTGTACTAAAATTGTACTAACGTTGCAGAGACAAAGAAAATCCTGCACCATTTAAAGATTGATGTCAGCACATGGCTGTGGCAAAGCAGCCAGCAGGAGCAGAGGCAGCAGAAGGAAGGGAGTTACATAGCCTGAAAATGCTGCAAAAACAGAGAATAGAAGTATGTAGGGAAACTTGAGAAGAAATCTCTCACTAATTGGATATATTCCAGGGGAATGAAGTTAGGAAATGTAGGCAATGCACAACCCCAACTGATACTTAAACTTTTATTCAAGGTAAAACGGAAAGCCCCAGAAAAGGAGAATTCTAAGAAGGTGAGTGTTGATGAACAGAAATTTAGCAATAAAAAAGGCTTCAATAGTGTAGTAGAAGAGGAAGAAACAGTGCCTGATCAAAGTTATAAATCCATTTCTGTATGTATGTAAGACAGAAGAGTAAAGGAAGACTTTAGGAAACATGCTCTGTAAGTAAGGAAATAGTAAAGCTTAAACTAAATATTCTCCTCAGACAGTAGAAGAGAGTGGCCTACAGAGGAAAAAAAGTGTGAGTTCATTCACATAGAGGGAGAGGCATGATAAGCTGAAGAAGAAAATAAATAAAAATAAAATAAAAAGGAGTGTGTAGTGTATAGTGAGAAACAAGATAACATTGAACAAAGTCCTTATGGTATCCCTGCTGAGCCAAAGAACAGAAACTCTATTCAGAAGGAAGAGTGTTTTATGAATCAGGATGATAAAGGCAAAGAACAAGAAAAATTAAGATAGAAGCAGCTAAAAAGAATACTGGTATGAGCTGCAGTTCTTAAGAGAAGAGTTAGACAATGAGACCCCGTAGGAGAGCAGAGGAGACAGGGTCTTCTATTTTACAACAGAATGACCATGAGGAAACTCCAGAGTTGGCTGACCCCTAGGTAAGCTGGATAAACTTTAAAAATACACTTTAGGATAAGCAGTCCAAGGGAAAATTGCAGTGAGATTTGCAGGGGAGAAGCTGATCAAAATTCTCTCACTTCCTACCCATTCCATGAGTTACAAAGTGACTTACTGTACAAAGGAAGTAAAGACAGAAGGAGGTAGTGTTGCTATTATCCAAATCCTTCAAAAACCTGTTAAGGTTAGCACATGCTGTAAGAATAGACATGACTAGAAATTAGAGCCTAGCAAGGTTATAATTGCCAGGAATAAAGGAAGACATTGAGAACTTTTGTAACAGATGTCTTCAATGCCAGAGGTCAGACCCTCACCTTGCCTTCAAAAATCCTTTGGTTACAATGCTTATCACAGAGCTGTCAGCTGAATGCTTTGCTATGCATATTGTTCAGCCATTCTTAAAATCCAGCAATGGGTATCAGTACATTTTGGTTATTTGAGACTATGCAACTAAATACCCTGGGGCAATTCTCATAGGTAAGTCTAATTCTAAATCTAGAGTGATATGGAGCTAGTCTGATTATTTTTCAGAGTAAGGATACCTTACCAGGCAACTCCATTTTGGGCAGAATAATACCTAAGTAAGTGCTCACTAACAAGAAACTCAATTTATGTCTGGAATAATGCAGCAAATCAACCAGTGCTGTAAGGTCAAGCAACTGAAAACCTTAGTGCTATACTCCCCAGACAGAGGGGGTCAGTAGAAGTTTTTAAATGAACATTAAAATCCAGGCTGAGAAACATAGTTAAAGATAATGGTAAAAAATGGGTCCAATTAATAACATAACTCCTTTTTCACAAGCCTCAGCAGGGTTCAGTCCTTTTGGGTTATCATATGACCTTGTAGCTGATATATGTAATTAGCAAGGGGTTTGGGGGAGCAGGGGTTGAAAACATTGTTTTAGTGTTGTTTACTCCGTGGTAATCTGACCTCGAATTAGCCTCACTATTCAACTCTTTCTTTAAAGAGTAAATATCCGACCTAATGAAAACTTTTCCCAACAACGACCCATCTCTCCTACATTCCACTTCATCTAAGTCCCCAAATAACTTCCCCCCTTATGTTTGAGCTTAAACTTCACTCTACTAACTACATGAAAATACTTCTATCCAAACTTAAACCCTGCTCCAGTGCACCTGACAACATCCCCTCTTCCTTTCTCAAGTCTGCTGCTGATGGTATAGCTCTCCCAATTAGTATACTAATTAATGGATACATAAAGGAATCCTATGTTCCAAAACTCTGATGTTCCACCTTGATTCTTACTCTCCACTAGAGAGGCAAAAACACTAACATTTCAAACTTCTGCCCTATAGCTCTTCTCTCTCCAATCTCCAAAATCCTAGAAAAATATATCCACCTCCAACTTATACCTTTTCTGACTAAAAAACAACTTCTTATCCCTACCCAACATGGCTTCCGACCAGGACACAGCACCATAACAGCTCTACTCTTACTCTTAGAAACTGTCAATCAAGCCCGAAATTCTGGGAGCTTAGTATCCGCAGTGCTCCTAGATCTCTCTAAAGCTTTCGGTACTGTTTCCCATAAGCACCTTCTAAGTCACCTCTCAAACCTAAATCTCTCTCAAAACACTCTTTCCTGGTTTTCAAGTTATCTGTCAGATAGACCTCAGGTTGTGAAATGGAAAAAAAGGCACCTCACCTTTCTTACCCACCCCTTCCGGAGTACCACAGGAGTCCATCCTCTGACCAATGCTATTTAATATCTTAATCAATAACTTTCACTCTGCTATTCCTAATGCTAAAGTCATCCAATATGCAGATGACTCTACACTTGTCTGCTCTGCCTCTAACCTCCCTGACCTCCTATCTAAAACTCAGACTGCCTTCTCAACTACTAAGGTCTGACTCCACCAAAATCACCTTTCTCTAAATGCTAACAAACCTAAAATACTACTATTCACACCCTCAAAATCTTTCTCTTTTGATAAAAATTCCTTCCAAGTCCTTAGCCAAAGCAACTCTCCGATCGAAGTTGCTCCCTTTGTCAAACTTCTCGGTGTAACTTAGTCGAACACATCAAGTTCGACATCCATATTCAGCAAAATATAAAGAAAACCCACCAAAAACTAGGTATGCTATAGAGGTACAACCACTTCCTCTCTACTTCTACTAGGCATACTCTGGCCTCCTCTTACCTCCTTCCCTCCCTCCCTCCCTCCCTCCCTTCTGTATAGTGCCCGCTACTAACTAACCTATCCTCTTCCATCACTTCCAAACTTGAAAGCTGTTATAACAAAATATCTAAATTTGCCACCAAAGCCAAACATTCCAATCATCACTGTGTTATCCTCCAATCCATCAACTGGTTAGAATTCATAAATTACCTGGACATCCTCCAGCTCACTACAGCACATAGACTAATATTTAATCAAAACAAATGCCCTGCTCTAACTAACATCCTTCCCCCATACACCCCAAAAAGAACTCTCAGATCTGAACACCAAAACTTACTGTCCACAAACCTAAACGTCCTGCTGGACAACTTCTCCTCCCCTTCTCCTTAGGTAAGAATTGGAACTCTCTCCCTTCCACACTAAGGCCAATATCAAAAACAAACAACTTCAAAACTCAGCTTTACACCTACCTCTCCTCCAAATGGAAATGTAACTGTATTCTCCCTATCTAGAACTCTTTAACAAAAGCCCCTGGGAGGGTATCCTCCTGAGTTCTTAAGCACCTTATAGCTAGCTATAACCTTCTATAGTTAATTCCCATATGATCTCTCACACTCTGTAACTATGTAAACAGCTTTTGACTTTAACTGTGTGAATTTGTTAAAATGTATCTGCACAATATTTTTCCATATAGGCTATATTGCTCACACTTTGTATTATTTGATATGTTTATACTTGTACTTTTATTTTTATTGGACTGTTATCTTTACTGCAATCTGTTTCATGGAGTTTTTCTCCCCGGGCCTTCACTGAAAATGGGCTCTCTGGGCCCAGTGGACTTCCCCAATAATCAAACTGGAAATAAATAAATAAATGTGAGCATACATGCTGGGAAGTTAATGTTTTTGGCAACATTTTTTGTCAATATTTAGGTTGTCAATCTACTGAAGTTTCAATTAACTTCAGTCTATCTATCTATCTATCTATCGATCTATCTATCTATCATATCTAAACACTTAAATATTAGCCTAAATACTGACAAAAATTATCTAAAGTTCAAAATATTGATACTCACCGGTATGCATACATACTAACTCTGAGATCACACAAATTCAGGAAAAGGACATATTCCCCAACCCTGAGAATTATACCATCTTGCACACCTGCCGACCAAATATTATGTTGACCATGTGCAGTTAACTAAACTGTGCTCAGCCAAGAACACAAAGAGCTATCTCTAGTACTCCCTTAGAGATGCGTGCATATACATACATATATATATATATATATATATATATATATATATATACAGACATATATATATGTATAATGTATATATGTGTGTGTGTGTGTGTGTGTGTATATATATATATATATATATATATATATATATATATATATAGAGAGAGAGAGAGAGACACGCATTATCATATAATATGATATTTAAGCAGTAACCAAGCAGCCACAAACAGCATTTAAGCATTTCTAACTTAGTGACCTTGCATAATTTCCGAGTACACAAGGGAAAAGTAAACTGTAAGTTATACAGTTTGCTGAGCTGTGACAATGATAATAAGGTCATATAAGTACTGTTAGGAAGTAGAGGCCACGGTGGTGCAGCAGCTAGCATTGTCGCCTCACAGCAAGAGGTTCTTTGGTTCAATTCTCGGTTAGAGTGCCTTCTGTGCGGAGTCTGCATGTCCTCCCCACGGTTGAGTGAATGTTAAAGACATGCTGGTAGGTTTGTGTGTGGGTGTTCCTTCTTTGAAGGGTGGGCACCAGGCTGGCAACTCGACACTGTAAAAATCTACTGCCTGTCATTAGCAGACTGGTGATCCGCTGTGGTGACCCCTAACCGGGAAAAGCCAAAATACTTTCTAGGTACTGTTAGGCAGTAGCGTGATAAAGAGAAGATAAATTCAGTGCTGTCAGGTTAATACAGGTAGTACAGGAGGACATTACGTGCACAACAGAAGGGTGAGAAAAAGTTATGGGTAGTGGGGGAGCAGAGTAGCAAAGGCACACAAGCTGGGATATAGGTTATGGGGGAAACTTCAGCTGAAAATGACAAGTGTGCTGTGTGAGCAGGAAATGCTTACTTCATATAAAGGAAGTGAGAGAGGAAAGAGTCTGCTGTAAGGCAGTGGCAATGAAGGGGGATAGGTAACATAAAGCATTCAAATGTACATATAATAAATACATATATATATATATATAGTGTGTGTGTCTGTGTGTATGTATGTATAGACAGATAGCTAGATATACTAGCTACACATGCATGCATACATATACATACGACATTACATTAGTACAAATGTTCCTACAACATCTGGGCAGAGAGAAAAGCCTCAGAAGTTACCAATGCTGAATGAAGGACTTTCTACTCAGAAATCATTCATATTTTTACAGACATCCTATTGTTTGAGAGATGTAGTGTTTACCATCTCTACCTTCTGCCTGCCTTAACTTTCATTTAGTACACTGGACATCTAACTTTTTTACATTTTCATTGTTTCTTTGAATTTATACAAAGAGCAGTATGTGGCATTTTCATACAGGATACCAACGTTTTTTTTTTTTTATTTTGATTTAGCTACCTGCTTAATACTATTTATAAGTACAACACTGTTTATTGCCAGTGATTGCAGGTCATACATTAAAATTAATTAACTAAGTGAGGATGTATATGCAGTGCTTGTTGAAATCTGTTGCTTCCTTGGGTCACTCCAGTTTATCTGACAGTTAAAACCATTAAATGTTGAAGTAAAAACTGTTTAATTGGCATGTTTTTTAGTAATCTTGAAAGACTAGGTATCTTCTATGATTCCCTACTGAAATGTTGGCACTCAAAATGCTGACTGTAGACATGCCCCCCTAAAAAAAAGACCAAAAATCCAGGGGAAAAGTGAATCTTGCACACCACCCTTCTCCTTTAACCTTTTTTTTTTTTTGCATGGAGGGACAAGCCCTCCTGCACCCCTACTGTTGGGGACAAAATCCCCAACCCTCCACAAACTTATAAATACCAATTCTAAGATCAACATACCCTAGAGAAAAGGGAATATTCTAACAAATGGTTATCTCAGTATATGTGTCCATTTTTGTGGCTATTGAGTCCCTGTGTTTTGGGCACTCGCTCTAGAAGATCCTGGCATTTCACATGGTTATCATCTTGGCCTGACTGATGATGGAAGAAATGAATTATGTAGTGAAATCTTAGTATTATGAAGGAAATGTTATCTGGGCGCAGCAGTGGGGTGACCATGATGTTCCACAACCAGTGATTAAAACAAAGAAAAAAAGTATTAAGGCTGAATATTATGGAGGATGCAATAGCCTGGAAGTAATACTGACTGAAAAGTGAAACCTGTCTAGACTGTTTAGAGTATACATAAAATGCAGGGGAGTGACTGCAAAGGATGGAGTAAATGAAAGAGAGTTCCTGCATAACTATCAGAAAGCCTTTGGGCCTATTACACTGAATATGTTCAAGATCTGAGACAACACACCTGAAACAGTAAAGCAAGTTAAACATTTTGAGTAGCATTGAATCAAAATGGAAGATGAGGCAAGAAGCATGATGTTCTAGAAAATGAGGGTGGCGGTGAATTTTGATGGAATCAATATGGCAGAGTAAACTGGGCTTGCAAAAAGATTTGTTGGGGATAGCATTTGTAAAATCCTTACTACTGTCAGGCAGGACAGTCAAGTATGGGAAACCTAGACCAATATTGACAAAAGTTTTGGCATGCCATGAAAAAAGAAGAGCAATTGTGGAAGTTATGGTAAGCGGGTAGAAAATTGTGGCTGGGAGACCTACATTCGTGGAACATGATTTCTTAAGCCCCCCCCCCCCAAAAAAAAAAAAAAACTTATACATACCAACTGTGAGATCACTTTAACTCAGAGAAAAGAGAATATTCTGAGAAATGGTTTCTCAGACTTAGTATATGTAAAGCCATTCTTTTGGCCATTCAGTCTCCATATTTTGAGACTCGCTGTAGAGGGTCCTGACATATTGAAAGGTTACCTTGTTATGCATATCTATTGAGAATAATTTTTTGCAGTTATGAGGGATATTACCAAACTATGTCAATACATTGTTCTAACATATATGTTACAAGATTTGAGTAGCTCCTGCAAATCCTAACTTATGTGACTTTGAGTTATTTATAATATTAGTTTTTGCTAATGCTTACATTTAATTTAATTGTTAAATCAAGATGTGCAAGTACTATAGTACATAGACAGGGTTAACTATCTGAAAACATAAATCTTGAGTTTCCATTAAAATATGGTAGAATATTAATCATTTAAGTAATCAATCACTTAACAAAGACATTATTTGGGGGTTTATTATATATCTAGACAGGCAGATTCCTGTTATCTTACATGTAGCACAAATGTAGTATATGCCAGTATTTGCATTACTTAGTTCTTGAAGGCAGTTAAAAAGAAGTTATGTACTTACCATAACATTCCATCTGTGTTGTCTATCTTCATTTATCCTTGACAGATGGGTCCGGTTTCAATATTGGAACTGACTCGGATATTACTACAGTTCGCACCAGCCAAAAAATCTCGAGCTTCACCTCTACCAACAATTACCTCAGATCAAGTTTGCAAAAAAGTATATAAACCCATACACATATACATATATATATATATATATATATATATATATATACACACACACACACACACAAACACACGCACACACATTAGAAAGACAGACCAAATTGAAGCCATATGTACTGTGCTTGAAAAATCATTATAATTCAAGGAGGTATAATCCGCTACACCCAAAACATCTTTAAAGGCTGGAGAATGGAGGGAGGGAAGTCAAGGATAAATGAAGATAGACAACACAGATCCAATGTTATAGTAAGTACATAACTTCTTTATCTGATGTTGTCAATCTTCATTTTATCCTTGACAGATGGGACAGAGTCCCCAGCCACCTAATATATTGAGTGGACTCATGAAAGGATATTCCTGAGCACCATCGAACCAAAGGATGCTCTTCTCCTAGAGACCAAGTCCAATGTGTAATGAGTAATAAAGGTATGGGGAGAAACCAAGTAACTGCTGCACATATAACATCCATCAAAGCTCTAGACTGGAAAACTGCCGAGGTGGCTATAGATCTTATAGAACGTGCTTTCACTGGCCTAGGTAAGGTTAATTTATTCTTATCATAAATAAATGAAATGCAGTCTTTCAGTCATTTAGCCAGAGTTACTGTCACTCATCTGGTCAGGATAAAACAGACAAGTGGTTGCGGGTTCAGTTCAAGCAGCTTTATTACACACAAACACATCAGGAATGAGACTTTATAACTTAAACTTTAATAAACTTATAAACAGACTGACTACCACACTCATATAAGTTAACACTCT
The DNA here is from genome assembly GCF_019279795.1 of Protopterus annectens. Taxonomy (NCBI): domain Eukaryota; kingdom Metazoa; phylum Chordata; order Ceratodontiformes; family Protopteridae; genus Protopterus; species Protopterus annectens. Next base: position 179,238,659 of record NC_056750.1, on the reverse strand, counting down.
GTCTGTTCTCTCAAAATGGCACCACTGCCTGCAAGTGCTCATTATTTATATGCATGTGCTTACATCTGGAAATGCTTCTTAAAGGTACATACCTGCTCTGTTCTACATCCTCCCTCTTTGAGGAACAGATCATATGCAAAATGACAGTATTCAATGACATACAATTACACAGAAATGATCTTTTGACTTACAATTATACAAAATTAAACACATATAAAACAATTATGTCCAGGTTGCTGTGTATTTTACACTAGGTCTAGAAATATTACCTGATCGTGTAACATAGAAGTCAGAATTGGATCTAGCAATGGGGACTGTCTTTAAGGAATGTTCAACTTTGGGGACATCTGGGGCATCATCAGGAATGGGAAGGGATACTGAGACATGTTCTTAACAACGAACATTGTCAGGTTTCCTGTAAGAACTAGAGTCTGAATCACAGGTACGATGCTGTGATATCATTTCTGACACAGGAAGAAGATGCCTGCAGTTTCTCCTGCATGCTATACCCTCAGATTCCACTAAGTGGGATCTCAGCTCGGCACATACATCTGTCACTTGACCAATTCGATCAAAGACTTTTGCCATCTGCATCCTCACTGTCTCTCCTCCTTTCAACAGACGAAGAAATCTGCTCATTTTATCATAGCTGGACTTCTGAAAGGAATGCTTCTTAAAAAGTTGAGCTTTGATTGCTTTGTTGTTTTTAGCATTAGGCACCAACAAACTAGAACCGATAGGCAATGTTGTTCTGGTTTGCCTAGCTAGAAGTCTCTGAGAAGGTTAGCCAAGTAGGTTGTCACAGGGTATATTTCTGAGATTAAGCATATTCAAGAAGAATTGTCACACTTTGACCTCTCTAGTAATTGCTTTGCACTCTGTACTGCACTCTCAGCAAGGCCATTTTACTGCAGGTATTGGGGACTACTAGTAACATGGATAAGGTCCTACTCTTTAGTAAATTTCTGAAACTGACTGGTATACTGGATACCGCTGTCAGAAATAACTGTGTGTGGACTATCATGGACTGAAAAATGACATTTCAGCTTAGTAATAACAGCACTGGACTTAGGTTAGGTAGCAAATCAATCTCAAATCAGTTTGAATAAGAGTCTACCAAGACTAAGTAATGCTGACTGTTCCACTCAAACATGTCAGTGGCTACTGTTGACCAAGGTGGTTCAAGAATTTGGCTTAGCTGAAGTGGCTCATTTTGCAAATGCGGTTTAGTACTGTTGCATACTGAACAAAAAGAAAGCACTTTGTCGATGTCCTTTGACAGAGAAGGCTAAAATATTAGTCCTCTCACCCTTCTTTTCGTAGAATCAAAACTTGGGTGGCCGCGATGCAAAATCTGAATATATTCATGTTGTAAGGAAATAGGAACAATAACCTTTGGACCTTTGAAAATGATACCATCTTCCATCAGCATCTCATTTCTGTATGAAAAATAAGGTTGTACTTCTGACGGTACACAGGATTGCTTTGACAGGCATCCAACATTGATGAAGTGGTTGAGCTTTTGCAAAATTGGATCAGTCTTTATATGCTCTCTTAGCTCATCAAGTCTCATGAAAGAAAAATTACGCACTTCATAGAATCAAAGTCAAAACTCTCCACAGCAAGCTGCTCTGTGGTATTTCTGGGTGATTTGGATAAGGTATCAGCCAGATAAAGAAGTGTGCCTTTTCTATAGACCATTTTGAAATTGTATTTTTGTAGTTTAATCATAATTTGTTGTAGTCTTGCTGTAGCGGTATGCACAGGCTTCTTTAAAATAGTGACTAGAGGCTAATGATCAGTTTCTATTTGGATAGCTCAGCCATAGATATAATCATGGATCTTCAAACATGTGAATACAATTGCCAAATTTCCATTCTCAATTTCAGCATACTGCATCTATGTTTGCACAGGCAACTGGTCTACTCTCTTAAAGAATAACTGCACCAAGACTGAACTTTGAAGCATCACAGGAAAGAACTACTGGTTTGTGGACATCATAGTATCTCAGTGTAGGTGGGTTGGCAATATGCTTACCCTACTTTGCACTGGAAAAGGAAACAAATAGTTTATTTACTTTTGAATGTCTCTTGTTCTGTGAAGACAGAATTGTAATTGTCTATGAACATCAAGTAAATGTAAGGTATATTCACATTTGTTGGAAAAGTTTGGAAAGAAAAACGGTAAATCAATGGTTTGAGTGATGTTAGACTCTGAGAGTACCATGGGTAGAAAGGAGGGTTTGTTCATAAAGAAACTCTATCCTTGTGGAAAATCAGATAAGGAGGTTCAGACGACAAGGCCTGGATCTATAAAATTCTTCTGACAGAGGTAATGGCCACAAAAAACAGTGTCTTCCAAGACAAAAACTTCAGATCACTTTCCGCAGAGGGCTCAAAGGGAGAATATATATTATGGTCTGTAAGACTAAGTTCAGATTCCAAGGAGGCGTCAGATCTTTGAAACAGGGTTTCAACAAAAGTATGTCTCTTAGGAATGATTTACAAAGTCTATGAGAGGCTAAAGAATGTTCTTCCAAACCATTATGGAAATTAGAAATTGCAGCTAATTGTAATCTGATGGTAGAAGGGGAAGCTCCAGCATGGAAAAGAGAAACCTAAAAAGTCTAAAATGTGTTCTGAAGCAGAAAAGAGATTAATATGTTTTTCATGGGCCTAAATTGTAAATCTCTTCCATTTGCTAGAGTACAGTTTACGAATGAAAGGTTTATGAGCCAACAAGAGGATGTGGTGTACTGGGGAAGAAATATTAGAATGCCTGGCAACTAATGGAATCGGAGGAACCATGCTGTCAGCTAGAGGTTCAAAATGTCTGGGTGAAAAAGTCCATTTGGCTGGGACAAAAGTTCTGTAACTGGGTCCAGAATCCAAGGTTGTCAAATCAGAATAGGCCAAAGGAAGGAGAACCAAATTTGTTGATGCCAAAAGGGGACAATGAGAATTACTGTGCTTTTCAACATGAGTGCTTTTATGTAAGAATTTCAGGATTAAAGGTATTGGGGGAGAAGATCTCTGGGTGACTTCCCCGGAGGGGGAATCGGGGTGAAGCAATTGCTACACATTGTTTAGATCGACCCCAATGACACAAGACACTTTTCGCCACTGCTGGATTGAGAGACGACTCATAAGGCTGAAGGATACATCTGCTCAGCTTGTCTGCAATCATACTGAAACTCCACATAATGTGCATTGCTATTAGAAAGCAGTTGGAAGAGATAACCCACTGCCACACTCTGAGGGCTTCTCGACAAAGGGGATAAGATATGGTTCCTCCCTGCTTGCTGATGTAACAAACTACTGACATATTGTCTATTTGAATTGCAATTGTCTCCTGAGGAAAAGCTGTTTCACAGGCCTGCAACACTAAAAGCACTGCCGTTATCTCCAGGACACTGATGTGCAAGTTGTCCTCTAATGTGAACCAAGTGCCTTGGACAGTCTTACATAGAAAATGCCCCTCACTCCATCTGGGAGGCATCCGTGGTGAATATGGCAGTAGACTTTGGAAGAACAAAAGGGCAACCATGGAGAATTTGTTCAGAATCCATCCACCAAAGAAGATTCCGTCCTGCAATAATTGATCAGAATTTGGTCTGGTAGGGGTTGGTGAAGGACAGACCACCGAGAAGCTAGTAGCCATTGCAGAATTCTCATATGAAACCTGGCTAGGGTTACTAGAGTTACTGATGCTGCCATCGACCCTGTAGTTTGCAAAACTAGTCAAGCAGGAACTCTCTTTCTGTGGATTATGTTTTGAACTTGTACCATTATTTTTTGAAGTCTGTCTGGAGGAAGGGATGCTATAGTTGTCTTCGTATTTAGTACAGCCCCTATGAATTTTGAATTTTGCATTGGCATCAAATGTGATTTCTCGAGATTTACTGTAATCCCCAGATGAGCCCAGACATTGAGAGTGTAATCTCTGGCTACTATCAACTGATGCCTGGTAAAAGTGGTTATGAGCCAGTCCTTCAAGTATGAAAACACCCATAATACTTGCAGTCTCAAGTGAGCTGCTACTCCTGGCATGCATTTGGTGAACACCCTGGGGGCTGTGGTGAGACCAAAGGGCAGTACTCTGAATTGGTAATGACTGGCTCCCATCCAGAAGCGGAGAAAATTCCTGGACCATTTGTCCATTTTATGTGGTAATACACACCCTGAAGATCTATCCAGCATATCCAGTCATCTTTCTTCAGAAAGGGAAGAATTAACTGCACTATGACCATCCAGAACTTTGTTTGCTGAACTGATTTGTTCAGCACACTGAGATCCAAAATTGGTCTCCAGTCCCCTGCCTTTTTTGGTACTAAAAAGAATCTTGAGTAGGTTCTGGATCCTTCTGGTCTGGTGGAACTTCTTGTATGACTCTTTTGTCCAGCAGTTTTTGAACTCCTTGCACAGCTGAATCCCTCTGTTTGGGTGGAACATTGGAGATTTTGTTTTGTACAGGTGGAGGATGAGAAAATGGAATGATACAGCCTCTGGATACAATCCATTGCACCCAGGAATCTGTTATGTTTAGCCAGGCATTTACATGCAAGGACAAGTGTCCCCAGATTGCCTCCAGAGGAAAACAATTAGGCCTCCATTCAGGAGCACTAAAAGGGCTTCCCTGGAAAGGAATCCATGAAGCCCTTGTTTTGTGGACCACCTCTGCTGTGAGAGTGGCATCTTCCATTTTGGTCCCCCCCCCCTGCCCCTGGGGGAACTCCCTCCAAATGTGTCTTATAAAGGCCCTTGGGATTTTTTGAACCATATTTTTTCACCACTCCACTGATTCCTAGAAAAGGGCCTTCAAGGGGTGGAGAAATGTATGCCCACAGCAGAAAGGGTCTTACCATCCTTCTCACACCTGGATAAAGTCTCTTTTACTTTTGGGCCAAACAAGGATGTTCTGTCAAAGGGAGCACTGATGAAATGATAGAAATGAATGGTTCCACAAAGTCACATAGGCGCATCCAGGTACGTTTTCTTATGGCTATACCTGTACCTGCTGCTCTGGAAGTCCCTTTGGCTGTATGTGCAATTAGCCTCATGGATGAATTAGACACAGATTCCAGGGTGGCTAGCTGGGAAGCCACTTTCTCTTGGACTCCCTCAGCTAGAGCTCCTGCCAGGATATCTGACAATTGCTTAATCAGATCCCACTAAAGTCTTGTAAAGTATGCCAAGAAGTTCAAAGACCTTATAACAAAGGTTGATGAAGCATAGAGCCACTTCCCAAATCTGTCCATAGCCTGAGACTCCCTGTTGGGCAAATGGAAAGATGAACTCTCCTCAGCGAGTTCCTTTTTAGTGGCAGACACTATGACCATGGCATCCATGGCTAACCCCTTGGCCCAGAACTGTTTATCTTTAGGAGCAGATAATATTTTGTCAGGCCTCTTGAGGATGGGTTCGATGGTGCCCGGAGTCTTCCATGCCAGCTGTGAAATCAACTGAATGAGTTCATCAGTGGGTGGGGTCACCCAAGAGGTAGACGGGTGGGTGCCAAAAGCTTGCAGATAAACATATTTCTCCAAGGAAGGCATCTGGGACTTCCAGCCACCCCTTTGTTTCAAAATTTCTAAGATGTCTCCAAAATATACATCTTCAAGTGGTGACGTGGGGAACCTTACCCTCATCAAAATTTGTGTTCTCAGTGACTGATTCCTGGGAGGAATCTAAGTGCTTCCTCTTGCACTTCTTTTTCTGAGGGACCTCCTCAGGGTATAATCTGGGGAGGTGTCAGAAGATGACAGAACCTGAGTCTGAGAAACCTGACACTTCAGCACCTGCTTTCCCAGTGGAGGGGCAGGTGGAATAATAAAGCTAGAGGGGGGGTACCTATTCAGAGGGGGGAGGCACCAACTGAGTCACCGTGAGAGGGCCCTCTGCACTGCCTCAAAGGCTGACTCCCCCCCTGAAGAGGGAAGGGAGGCAAGAACCAAGATAAACTGCCTCAGGACTGGGGTCACTCCCTGCTCCAAAGAAGTGACCCTTGAGACAGAAGCCAGTGCTGAATTAACTGAAGCTGAAGCCCCAAGGAGCAAGGACAGCTCCAAAAAACCTGGAGTGGAGTCCTGCCCTCTCAGAACTGACAGGGTAGCTACTGCTCCAACAGGTCTTTGGTACTGAAGCCACCAAAGAGCTCAGGGAATTACCAGTTCCAAAGATGTGAAGATCTCAGAAACCAGCACAGTCAGTACCAGGAGATCAGGAAGAGATGACTCTAAGACCTCGAAGGAGGTTAGAGGAGGAGTGGTTAATGGAGTAAGAGAAGGCTCAGTTCCAAGACACGATGGAGTCAGAACTGAAAGGTGGCCTGAAAGTCCTCTAGTCCGCAAGATTTTTTTCACCAGCCTTTCCACATTAAGTTCAGAAAGACTTTTGGTAGAGTGGATAGATGAATTTGAAGGAGACTGAGGCCTCTGCAGAAAAACTTCTGGACATTCTCCAGTGAAAAGATCAATTGAAGGTGAATAAGAAGTTCTTAGAAAAATCTCTTTTGTCATGGTAGATGAAGCAGAACTTTTCTCCTACATCAGGGCCGTCGATGTCGAAGGACTTGAGACAGCAATTGGTGCTGAAGTAGTCGTCGACACAGGTGGTTTACAGCCAGAGGCCTCCAGTTCCGAAGATAATTTCAAAACAGGGGGTTTCAATTTCTTAGGCCTCAAAACCGATGGAGGGGAGAACCGGGAGACTCCTCTTTTTTCTTTTGTCCACTGAAGATGAGGATGAAGAGGAGGAAATGTCAGTTTTTGCTTTTTCTGCAGTAGATAAGGCTTCGCTAAAGGCTGAGTGAATCAAGCCTTTCAAAATAAGTTTACTGCATATTTCAACAAGGGCTCAATGACTGAACCTATGATATATGCTGCAGTCCTCTTGCAAATGAACTGGACCCAAGCAATATATACATAGTGAATGGAGGTCAGATGATGGAATTTTCTGGCCACACTTCTGGCATTTTGTAAAGCCTTACCCTTCTCAGCCATATCAACAAGAAAAAATATGGCTGGAAGACAGCCACTCACACACACACAGAAAGTTTAAGATACTAGGAGAGTGTCGTTGGATGTGTAAATGTAGCCTTAGTGTCAATGTATTTACAATAGTTACATTTCTTACAGGGTATAGTAGCTTGTGTTCCTGTCTTATCTATGTGTGTGCCTAAAATTCTATTGGGTCCACATAGTTTCCTATATAAATTGTGTTTATTTTTGTAGGTATACCATGGTCTTTCTCCAACAATCTTTATACACTACAGGAATATAAACTATTAGCTAAGGCTACATGTGATACAAAACATATAGTATATATTGCCCTTTGTATAGCCTGTTCTGCATTCTACATAGGCAAAATGGATTGACGGCTGAAAGAACGTATTAGGGAACACCTGTACAATATTAAGATAGGCTCAACAACTAATGCTCTATCAAAGCACATAATTAATACTTCTTATGAACATACTTTTAAATTTAAAGTATTGCAGAATAAGTATATTAATATCAGGCGGGGAGATATATCTAATAAAACGGAAGAGATAGAAATGAGCTGGATTATTCGTTTGAGAGCAGATCAAGAACCAGGCTTGAATGATAGAATTCCAATCAAACCCATATCAAAAGCTAGGAAATTAAATATAAAACATGAATAATTAATAGCGATACTTTTATTAGATTAATGAATAATATACACACACCCCAAGATATCTCTGCATTAGTATAACATAATTTATTCTGAAAAATAATAATGCACATACATGTTTTAAAAGAATTTGAATAATTATATATTGATTGAACATTTAAATATAACAAAACACATAATTAGTAACAGAAAAAAAATTTTAATAAAGAATTATAATACATTATTACATATTATTTGATGAGATTTTATAAAGTAAATTAGACTAATTACTTGCTAATCACTTTGGAAAAATTTTTTATACAAAAGGTTTTTAAATATATATTTTTTAAATATATCTTTTAAATATATTTTTATATATATAATGTTAAAAAAATTTTTTGTTAACCTACAAGAATTGATGTATAATCTATTATAATAACAACCTAAATAGATGTACGTGTTTTCACTGAGTATAGAGAAATATGTGTAAATTATTTTAATTAGTAATTTTTAACATATATATATAATATATATAAAAAATATATATTATGTTTTTTATACATATTTTATACTTGAATATCATAGTAATTTTAAATCCAATTCATAACAGAATTAATAATTGACATTGATGTTAGATTACTGTATTAAACAAATTATGTTACACTATATAAAAATATAATACGTGCTTTAGATATGACAATAGGGCATAATTTACTACTAACACGCTCTCCAAGTATCTATGCCTAGTTAGTAGAATTTATAATTGTATATAATAATGAAATGAAATAATATTACTTGTATAAACGGTTGGAAGTTAGCGTAATAAGCTTCGTTCACTTTTTGAAAAAGGCGTAATAAATATTTATGAGAATTGATGACTATATAGTAAGTAAATATATTTTATTATGGCATAGCATGAAATAAGTGTAAGTTATGACATAAATAAGGGTTGTAACAGCTAGGATTAGCTTAGTGTAAATATATACATGTAACCGGAGATTATAGGAGCGTCCATAACCTTTTAGGTCTCACATTGGAATGATAAGCACTGTGTTAGTGAGTAAATGTTTTGCCGCGAAGGTCCAAATTAGGGTCGCAAAAGTTCGAACCAGCCTAGAGTGAACATATAAATTAGAATATCAAAAGTGACCATAACTCTTTAATTTATATACTGGTGAGATACGCACTATGTTAATAAGTAGAACATTTAAGGTAGTAGCAAAACTAGCAGCATAACTTGCAGTTTTATTTGCGCAATTTTGTATTTAAAATGTGTCATGTAGTAGTCGGTGATAAAAAATGGCTACAAAGTCAGATGTCTAGTTATGACTAATTTACTATGCCCTCATTTCACATTCCCATATAATTTTAGTTGTGAATAAGTAAGGATATGTAGAAATGATTCCATTGTTAATATATCATATCTATGTCTATACTTCAATTATCCTATTTTAATATTGGTACATATCTGTATCAATTTTTTACTACGATTTACGAGGAAACAATAGAGAACACTGCGATAGAAACAAATTGGCAGTACTTTATTAATATAATTTAGTATCGCAATTTGCGAAGGAACAAAAGTTCTATTATATTTTATTCTACTAAACTATCAAATTTAAATAACTAGGACAGTGTGACTATCTTAGTTCATCACACTATCAAATTTAAATAATTTAAATAATCTAATTAGTTAGGGATTTTAATATATATGAATGCTTGGTGAATTAATCATAACCAACTGAGCAATATGGAGTTGTAATAATAACATGTAGCAGGTATTAGTTTATTCAACGAGTCTATTATAAATAACGGAGGGTTATAAAAACCTATACGCATGTATTACATATGCTTTATGTACGTTTGTACTTAATGAATGCTGTTCTTAAATGAAATAAGCACATAGTTTTAACTTGTTTCTATTTCATTATATTAATGATCACAATATATTGTTCAAGAAATTCGCCTGCATTCCCTTCATATATCTTGGAAGATGGAGTAATGTATCAATGAATGATTTTGTGTATTAGTAGTAGCGACAGCATGTTCGGTAAAGGAAATTATTGCAGTGCTAAGTAACACATTTGATAACAGGATATGACATCAGGGATTTTGAATTTACAAGGTTATATAAAGCCTTTTAATGTTAGTAATGTTTTAACGGCCTGAGGAAGCCAGCAGGTGAAAGCGCTAGCTGATTTTGTTTGTGTTATCTCAATAAAACGTTTTACTTATTTCAAGTTTAACTCGTAGTACGTTTGTTACAACACTAGAAGGATTGCAAGTATTTGAACTTGGATTGCTTTCTATTGTTTGCTACTATTTGGATATATCGTTTACAGGGGACGCCTAAAGAAGTGAATACTGTTTGGGTGGCTTGGTCTGATACTCGCACACCATATCGGTGAAGTGAATACAGCCTTGGCGTGCGATTATACTACTTCAAAGGTACTGTAGCAGTTCTATGCTTTGTAGCACTCAGTTGCTACTGTTTACAGCCTGCAGGCTTCTGCATTTAATTACAACGGATGTTTTAAGGGCACAGTGATACTTAAACATTTGTGACAGCTTAATTCAGTTAGAACTATCAGCCCTAACACCAGTCATTTTTTCTATTAAATGTAAAGATTATTGATTATCTATAAGAAATTAGGCAGATTTAATAATCTGCTTGTACATTCATTTAATGTTTGTGTTTATTATAGACAATATTTGCATTAAAGATGTCCAGAAAAGATTTCTGTTAAAATTGTTAACTATCCAGAAAGATTTAGCAGTACTCTGAGATATGATTATACATTTATTTTTGGATACACTGGAGAACTTGGCTAAAAACAGAGTCATGGAATTTTCTGACAAAAAAATCAAAGATGCATCTGGGTGATAATGCTCTAAATGGCAATATTTTGAATAATTCAACTAATATCAAGGATCTCTGGGTTATAATGGATAATAACTTTACATTTGAAGTCATCGTTAGAGCTGTGGTGAGGAAGTGCCATATGGCAATGAAGGTTGCCCTATACACAATAACTAGCAGAGATAAACATGTTTTGCTGACACTTTGTATATCAACAGTTGTTGTTTGTCTTTCGGCTTTTAGGGGGTCGCCACAGCGGAACTCCGGTCCGCTAATGATTGGCAGTAGACTGTCACAAACGCCGAGATGTCAGCTCGACGTTCAACCGTCAAAGAAGGCACACCCATTTACGCATGTCTTTCGAATGTCCACCCAACTGCAAATCAACAGTAAAGTCACATAGTGGGTTTTGTACAGCTGCTTCTATTTATAACAGCAATCGAACAAATTAAGCAAGTTAAGGGTATGAGTTTTAAGAAAAGATTTATTGAGCTTAATTTGTGTTTGATAAACTATTCTAATCTTTAAGTGTGTTAAGAATGAATTGTTTGCAGTTAATATGGGGTTAGAAGTTATTCAACTAATAACCAGAACAACCAAGGTTTTGTGGGTGTTCCCAAATGTTCAAAAAGAACTAAAAGTTTATCTTTCTACTGCAAGGCAGATTTGACATGAAATGCCCTCCCTTTAAGAATAAGAAAGGTCATGACAAATGGGTAGGAAATTAGGTGTGTGATTTGACACTAAAACGCAGCATGTTTATTTAAGGGTTATAATAGGCCATGAGCTTGTATTAAATGACATTGAAAATTGAACATTTAATGCCTGCGTTACTTAAGGTTACCACAAGTTATACACTATGTGAACATTTTGAATAGCCTTTCTGAATGATAGTTTGTGGTGCAGCTGTTCTTGAATTCATAAAGTTTCCTTCAAACTTGGATGGAGAAACAAGGACATAGCGTGCATCTCTTGCTAAACTTTATGAATCACCCTTAGAATGTTCTCTTTCGGTGAACACTATATCTATTGTAGTCCATGTGGACTTTGATGATGTGGATTATAGACTAGAGAAAGACTAATAAAACATCTATGACAGTAGAAACCAATGTTACAACTAGAATGTGGTGTAATATTGAGTGCTACAATGAATTAATGACTTGAAAGAGTAATACAACTCATAGACTAATAAAAAAGCCTGTACAAAAGCATGCATTTTAGTTATAACTAGAATATTGTAAAGTATTGACTACTTGTGAATAATGACTTGGAAGAATATGAGTAGGGTTTCCTATCTTTCTTTGACCTTTGCTATGATTAAAAGCAAACAATATAAAGTTAGGTATGAAGGTTGATAAACCATTAAAAAAGTCATACTATTGATCAATGTTCTACCATAGTAAATAAATGTGAAATAAAATTAAATTAAATTAATGCTCAGTTTTGCACAGAGAACAGGATCAAGTTAATTAACATTCAAGTAAAAGAACTACAGGGAAACTTATATTCAGATTAAGAAGGTGTGCAAGATGAAAGCTGGATGGAGAAACAAGGACATAGATGAGAGGGCAATTTTAATGATTATTTATTATGGGGTATGTTCAAGACATAAAAAGTGTAATAAAGGAGCTGCGTCTTGACAACAGAAAGAGTACCCTCCCTTACTTTGATTTTATGTATGTACGTGTACATCTATTTATTTATTTCTGTTTATTTTATTAAGGGTATACAGTTATAACTGCTTTGTCCTGCTGGGCATATCACAAAACGTGGAGCTTGATTACAAATTAAAAGCAACTGATATATAATATGAAATGAGTATTCCAGACATGTTTCTGTTTGGCTAAGGAAGAATTCATCAGACTCTACCACCATGAGTATATATTTCAGCAAAATATACAAGATTAACAAAACAATTTATATTGACATGCTTAAAACCAAAGAAGAAGCAGGTTAAGCATTTCTCAAACAACACACCATTATATAACCTTTGTAATTAATAACACTGAAAATAAACTTTCAAATTATTTACATTTATTGAGAAATATATAGAGGTTTTTGGTGCTGATTTGTCTGTTTATCTATCTAACTAGCTATCTATTTATTTATTTATGGAGTATTATGGTTTCTTGTTTTGATGAGAAGAAGGTTGTAGAGCTTTTCTAGTTCAGTGTAAAACAGTAATTTACTACAGGCCTCAGAAGAAAGGCAGTTGCTTAGTGTAGGTTTCTTTGTGTCATATATAATTGAAGTGTGTTTATACAAGTCCAGTCATTGCTCCTCTGTAGTTTAAATACAAAAGGCACATGAAAAAAATTGGTCTTGTTTTAATATTCATTGCTTTGTCGGGGCTTTAGTATTATTGGTCTTTATCTAGTATACGTAACACTTTTCAGATCTAGACTCAAAGACACTTTCAACCTCTAAATTCAGTCCTGGGATCTGATGTTTGTAGTATACTGATTCTGTCCTATCTCATTATTAAACATTATATCTGCTGTAAATCTAAAATGACTTTTGTGCCATATGATTCTTTGTATGCTAATGTCAATAAATAGAAATAAATAAATAGTAGCTAGCATAAAGTGTGTGAAAGGACATTTTACAATGCTGGTTTTAAATTATAGCCATATTGGTTGCATATACTAACAAGGTATCTTCAGAAAAGAATATATTTTAGTGACATCTGTTAATGTTATTCATTTTCTTCATGGGACCAGAACATTAATCAGCAATGTATTTTCCCTCTCACCTCTACGATTTGCGATGTAAAATATATTTCCATTGTCAATTTTTTGCAGCAGATTCATTAGGTGTTCTGACAGACTGTCACCGAGTAGAGGAGGATTCTGAGAACAACACCGTGATTATGCCACCTTGGTCGATGCCTACTGTGGTAAGAGACGGGCAGGATGATGTGCTTCAGTGGACATACTCAGATGGCCAAGCGCCAGGGGTACTACTGCAGAGGACAGACAGCGAGGTGAGCTGGCAGTCCCTCATCCTGTTTTCAGACAAGGAGAGCAGCGGCCAGTCTGTGTCCAGTCCTGATTCTTCAGCAACTGCCCAACATGGACAAAAGTCACTGCTGTGCCAAAAAGTATCTGCTGGCAATCACTTCACAGACAGTTGGCCTGATGATTGCTCATTACAGGAAGCCCAAAAATTATATGAATTCTCTAGTATGAGAAACTCACAGGATTTAATGGAATTTGTACATGAGGGAGAAATACAGGATTCAGAAGACATAACTCAACTACCTTTTTCCCAGTTTCAGACAACAATAACCTCTACCTTAGGCAAGGACATAGGTGAATGGAAAACAGCATATGGTAACTGCCTTTCTGATACAGACACCAACAGTCTCCCTGGTTTCCTAGCCAGAAACTCATGCAGTCATAATGATGAGCTACTTGGACACTCTTCAGCTAATCAGGACAAGAGGACTATAGTCACAGACATACAGGCCTCACTGTATCACAGTAGTCAGCTTGAAGAACAAGAAGGATACCTGGACCATTCTGAAGGGGAGCATTTTGATTTTAGAAAAAGGAATCTAAGTATTGGTAAGGACACCCTATCCTGGACAAGTCCCCCCGGATACAGTATGGTGCCATGCAAACAGTTATCACATCTGCAACACAACAGAAATGTGAAACTCATATCTCAAAAACAGGACAGTGCAGTCTTTAAGGAACAAAAGGGAGAATTAAATGACACAACTCATAACCTAGTCTCATGTCTAAAGGATTGTGCCAAGACAGACTTCTCTCTTCATGTTTGTGAGGCACAGCCATGCTTTGCTTCACACATGTGTGAAACGAAGACACTGTACAATCAACTCCATCACCAACCGCAGAAAAGAGAAGTGAAGATAAAAGACAACTGTCATGTTGCTAAAAGCACTAGTGAGCATGTTCAAAAACCAAATCAGCTAGATGAGAAAAGAAAGGTAAGTAAACATGTTGAATTTTGAAACTAATCACATTGTTTATGGACAAAGGTAACTTTTAAGTAACTAAGACACACTCATTGTCTGCATTTTGCATGAATCTTACAATATGACTTAGTAGCGTCATTAAAGATGTAGTTTAAATAACATTATGCAAACCTATAGTGGATATAAAAAGTTTACACACCCCTGTTAAAATGCCACATTTTTGTGATATAAAAAAATGAGACCACAATAAATCATTTCAAAACTTTTACCACCTTTAAGGTGACCTATAACCTGTACAATACAATTGAAAAACAAACAAATCCATTAGGGGGAAAAATATAAAAAATAAAAAAACATACAATACACTGGTTGCATAAGTGTGAGCACCCTTAAACTAATACTTTGTTGAAGCACCTTTTGATTTAATTACAGTATTCAGTTTACTTGGGTAAAGAGACTCTGATTAACCCTAAATAAAGTTCAGCTGTTTTCCTGACATATACTCAGTTGCCTGCTAAAGCAAAAGTCATGGTTTGCAGAGAGCTTACTAAACATCAAAGGGATCTCATTGTTGAAAGGTATCAGTCAGGAGAAGGATACAAAAAAATTTCCAGAGCATTGGCTATACCATGGAACTCAGTGAAGACAATCATTAAAAAGTGGAGAAAATATGGGACAACACTGACATTGCAAAGAACTGGACGTCCCTCCAAAATTGATGAAAAGACTAGATTAAAACTGGCCAGGGAGGCTGCCAAGAGACGTACAGCAACATTGAAGGAGATGCAGGAATTTCTGGCAAGTACTGGTTGTGTACTACATGTGACAACCATCCTCCATATTCTCGATATCTCTGGGCTATGGGGTAGGGTTGCAAGACAGAAGCCTTTTCTTACACAGAAAAACATCCAGGCCCAGCTAAAATTTGCAAAACAATATGACAAGTCTCCCAAAAGCATGTGAGAAAATGTGTTATGGTCTGATGAGACCAAGGCTGAACATTTTGGCCACAATTCCAAAAGGTACGTGTGGTGCAAAAACAACACTTCGCATCACCAAAAGAACAGCATCCCCATGGTGAAGCATGGTGGTGGCAGTATCATGCTATGCAGTTGCTCTTCTTCAGCTGGAACTGGGGCTTTAGTCAAGGTTGAGAGAATTCTGAACAGTTCCAAATATCAGTCACTTTTGGCCCAAAGCTTTCAGGTGTCTGATAGAAAGATGAAGATGAAGAGGAATTTCACCGTTCAACACAACAATGACCACAAGCATACATCCAAATCAACAAAAGAATGGCTTCACCAGAAGAAAATTAAAGTTTTAGAATGGCCTAGCCAGAGCCCAGACCTAAATCCAATAGAAAATCTGTGGGGTGACCTGAAGAAGGCTGTGCACAAGAGATGCCCTCGCAATCTGACAGATTTGGAGTGCTTTTGCAAGGAAGAATGGGCAAATATTGCCAAGTCAAGATGTGCCATGCTGATAGACTCCTACCCAAGAAGACTGAATGTTGTAATAAAATCAAAAGGTGCTTCAACAAAGTATTAGTTTAAGAGTATGCACACTTATGCAACCAACTTATTGTACATTTTTTATGTTTTATATTTTTCCCATAACAGATTTGTTTTTCAATTAAATTGTACAGGTTATAGGGCACATTAAAGGTGGGAAACGTTTTGAAATGGTTTATTGTGGTATCTTTTTTTATATCACAAAAACCTGGCATTTTAACAGGGGTGTGTAAACTTTTATATACACTGTATAAGCTGATTCTGCACTTATACACTATGCTAAAATAATTTAAGTAAACCTTGCTATGTACTCTGTGTCAAACTATATACAACTGAAGCAAATAGCTGGCACAGGGAAACCAGTGCATATCAGCCTATGTGTTGCAGGAAAGTAGGGCAAACATCATCACTGGCAACCAAGTATACTCATGCAGAAAGTGACACAGACCCACCCATGCCTGCCTCAAACAAAGAAAAATGTCTGTAATACAACTAGAAAAAATAATAAAAAATACCACCAATGTGACAAATCGCACTGATCTATTATATTGTGTGCAGTGGAACATTTCTTCGGGAATGTAAAAAGGCATGCCTTTCAATAAATGTTTTAAATAATAAAGGTATTTAATAACAACCAATACAAACAATGGAAAACATCTGACCTACTGCACATCTACACAGCTATAAATAAACAGTGGGATTCTAGGCCACGTCTCTTGGCCCCAAAAGTAGCACATATCTGCTGTTCTTCACTTGTAAGTAAAATACTGAGGCCTCACTATCTGACCAAACTACACAGGTCTGACCCAGACACAGATACGAACAAATACAAATAAAAACTATTGTCACCATACAAACAATATTTTCACAACATTTCTGTTGGGTCTTCTCGGAGATAATGGTGAACACATACAAATGATCAAAGCATCCATTTCTGAAACACGCTTCTTTGAATTTCCTACACTGAAATGTGTTTGGCCAAATTGCTTCATTACAGGAAATACCAAGTCTCCATGGAGGGAAGACACATTACCTGACCAAAATTTGTAACACTTCAGTGTATGCCATAGTTCCACAGTTTGAATATTGTGTCATATATTTATTAAGTTATCTGTTTACAGAGAAAAAAAAATGAGGGTCAAGTATTGGAATATAAACAGAAATTTCCAGAAAAGTAAGGAAAAGGATAGAGAAAAAGACATAACTGAAATTATTACATGAACTTGTTGAAAAGAATAATGGGGAAAGTATTCCAGTACTAAATGGGTTTAATTACGGATTTAAAAAAAAATTGGGGGATTGGCAAAGGAAGTTGTTGAGAGTTTTTAATTAATTTTATAAACACAGACTGGAACAGGAAAATTGCAGAAGTGTTAGCTTTATACAAGACAACGGAGAAAAGCAGATATAAATAAACATTTGAAGATGACAAATGTTGACTTGCACTGAATGTGAGATGCAGGAACAGTTTTTAGGATTTGCATTCTACATCATTACGAAGTATAAGGCATTGACAAAGCAGAAACTCAATACCACTTGTCTGCATTCTCAGACTGTACTGCTCAATATTTATATGAGTGGTAAGTGGGAGGAGGTAAGGCAGTCCCTGGTCAAAGTGAAAAAATAAAGTTTTGCCACAATTTATATCAAAGCATGCCTGACATCCACAAGGCACTGTAAAGAAATAGTTTTATGAGTGTGTCAGCTTGTATTGTGAGTGTGTCAGCTTGTATTGTGAGTCTGCATTGTAAAATGAAAGTGAAACTCTTTACATTCGCTTTCAAATAATTCTCATTTTAGCATTATTACCCTTCTTTGTGAAGCAACAGTTGTGCAGTTGTTTTCATGTGTGTTATAAAATGATTTTCTCAAGAAATGCAACATCTACTTCTGGGCTGCAAAAGCATTTAAAGCCAAGGAGGGCTAGTGCTTTGCTATCCTACACTACACTTAAATGCCAACACTCCCAAATGATGCTTGTGATCATGTAATAATAAGGTGAAAAATTTGGTAACAGTTTGAAATGTCAGGACCTACTTCAGCGAGTCTCAAAATGCTGAAACTGAATGAACATGTGGTTTATGCCTTGTAAAGTAGGTTACTGCCCCATACATTTCCTCCCAAGTGGAGAGGCTCTGAATCTGCATGGATCAACTGTATCTTCTAACTCATTTCCTGTAGACAATATTGTTTCCACATGTTCAAGTGCTCTCCTTGGTGAATGAAGGCTGTCAATAGCTGCAAAGAATTTAGCAGCTTGATTAAGGGCATCCACAAGGTCAGCCATAGCCCTCTGCATCACAGGGACAGAGGAGCAGCCTGTATCATAGATCTAGACATTCACAGTTGCAAAGGCAAAATCATTATGAGAACCCTTCAGACACTTAATATCCTTAGTGGCATCCCTAATCTTAGCACCAGAAAGACAGGATGCTGGGACTCTCTCCTTGTCCACTTCTGTGAATGCATTGCTGGTGCATCTAATTACAGATCCACCAGTTATGAGGGTCCCCCTGTATATTCTGATTTTGGTTTTAAGAATGGATTTCTCAGTTATTAACTTGTTTTGCTGTGACCAATGCCTTTTGTCTATATGCAGTGTGACTCAAGATACTTGAACATACCTAGAGTACCAGGGGGTGGACAGGTTAGTACCTCAGAGTAAGTTCTACTGAAGGTAGAAAGGACAACAGACTACAACTTGTATTTGACAGATGTAGTTTTTGAAAAGGACACCTGTAAATCTTATTACTTACTCCTTTGTAAGCAGATGACTTGGCTTCAATATGCACAAGCCATCGGAAAATTTATAAAATTATACTTAGCAAACATTGACGATACACTTAAGTTAAAAAAATATTTCAGCACAGGGTGGATAGACAATTAGTAAGGAAACAAGTGGGAAGGATTTGAAAAGGGAAAGATTCAAATATGTTATTTATTAACAGTAAGAGAATTGGTACAGCAAAAACATTTGATAGTATAAGGCATGGAAATTTGCCAGATGTTCTAAAGGTATATCGATTTGGGTGACATCAGTAAACAAATAATCAAGAGTTAACAAGAGTCCGTTCAGAGTTTTAATTGATAATGGTTATATAAGCAAAAAAACTGTAATAGAAAAAGCTAACAGTCAGGCCTGCAAAGTGTTTTTTTTTTTTTTTGGTTTATAGGACTCATAGGAAGTTCAAGGCTTGTGACCATTACAATTTGCAAGTTCCCACCTTAATTGTACCTCCCTTCTCAAGAAGGTCCATGCCAGTCATACCCGGGGTAAATCTCCACCCTAGATTGTACCTCTCTTCTCAAGGAGGCCCAGGGTGAATGTCCATTCTAGACTGTACCTCCCTTCTCAAGGAGGTCTATGCCAGTCATGCCAGTGTGAATGTCCACCCTAGATTGTACCTCTCTTCTCAAGGAGGACTATGACAGTCACACCCAGGGTGAATGTCCACCCTAGACTGCACCTCCTTTCTCAAGGAGGTCCATCCCAGTCATGCTCAGGGTGATTGTCCACCCTAGATTGTACCTCCCTTCTCAAGGAGGTCCATCCCAGTCATGCCCAGGATGAATGTCCACCCTAGATTGTACCTCCTTTCTCAAGGAGGTCCGTGCCAGTCATGCCCATGGTGAATTTATGAAGATCAATCTAATTATCCAGATCCTGTCTGAAGGAAGAGAGTACATCACACTGCTTTATCTGGAGGATGAGGAGTCTATTCTAGAGGTGAGGAAGACACTGAGTAATGAATCCGTCTTTCTCCACCTTGTTGTGCTGCTCTGCTAAAGCAAGTTTAGATTTCATCCTGGTATTTGCAGGAATTTTTGATTTATGAGATCTTGGACTACTGCATCCCTGACTGCTCAGAATCCAAAGCACAGCTCTCCCTGACGAGCCTATAAGACACATAAAATTGTGACAGTGCTTCTAGTCTTTTCTGCTATTTTGAGAACTTTAAGCCCACAATCCATTTTGTTAGGAACCTCTGGAAACTTTCCAACTTCTTCATAAGTCTGGTGAGGTACATTCCAAAGGGGGCATTCATTTCTATTAAAACAACAAAAACTGGCCAGTAAAAAAGAAATGTACTTTATTGTACAAAGTCTAGCACCTCAGCAAAACACTTGCATTCAAGGAGTACAAACATCAAGCCAAGTCCCATCTTTATATTCTACACAAAGACTATTAACCAATTAATAATCAATTACATAATTAAAAACAAATTACTCACATTTAAGACACTTGGGGTCAGTGTGTTATACTTTAAAATAAAAGCAGATTCCTTATAAAGCATTTTTTTTCTTTATATGTAAACATTCTAAACCTTGAGTTATTTGTTCTAAACTAGTAACTCTTAAAGAATTAGGATCACTGCCATGACAACAACTAAAATTTTAGTATATAAGGTATAAGGAATCTGTTTTTATTTTAAAATATACCACACTGACCCCAAGTGGCTTAAATGTGGAATTCTCTTGAAAATTGTTAATATGAGTAATTGGTTTTTAATTATGTAATTGATTATTATTTGGTTAATAGTCTGTGTAGAGTATAAATATGGGAGTGGGTTTGATGTTTGCACTCCTTGAAAGTAAGTGTTTTGCTGAGGCGCTAGAATTTGTACAATAAAGTATATTTCTTTTTTGCTGGCTAGTTTTTGTTGTTTTAATAGCATTCAGTGTTTTAGTTTGTCGGTGTGTCTAGGCATTCACTTCTATAACTGGGATGATCAGAGCTGAATACAAATGGTCAATAACCTGTTTTGATCTGGATGACATTCTGTTGGTGATCAGCTACGCCAAGTAGAAAGATTTCCTGAAAACTGTTACTATATGGTAATCAAAACAGGGAGAATTATCAGCCTAGGTTCCTAGATTTCTAAGTACATTTTCATTGTGAAGTGAGGTATTATCAATACCATATACTGTGGGATGATGTGTCTGGCAAATGCAACAATGTTGCATTTTTGAGCATTTACTTTAAACTCATTTTCAGTATAGCATGCAATTATAAGTGTAAGTTCCTTTGGGAGGGCTTCTGTGTCAGAGGGGGATTTGACAATGACTCACAGTTTGCAGCCATTTGCTTCCTAAGTTAGCCACAGGTCTTGGTTTTTAGTCTGTAGGTCACAGAAGTAAATATGGAACATAAGCAGTGTTCGTACTGAATTCTGTATGACACCCTGTTCACCTTCATGTTCTCTGATGCTGCCTCTGCCACCCAAAGCCTGTAGGCTCTGTCATTTGGCCAATTTGCTGTCCATCTTACCAAATAAGTATCTATTTGTAACACATTTAGTGTATTAATTATGCTAGCATGGAGGATGGTATGAAATGTCTTGACCAAATCAAGGTAAACTGTGTGTACAGTGTGACCGCTATCAACAACGTGTGGAATCTTTTCAAAGAAGTTAACCATGTTCATTAAACAAATGTATTTTTTACAAAACCAAATTGCAATGGATCTGGCCTGATCAATGTTTTTATAAACAAGAAACATCTTTATTCAATTATCACTTCTGACATATGCAATCATACAGTTATATACATAAAAATAAACCATACTGACATATTTTCAGTTACAAACATATCTCATTTAATTGTCTATACAGTCATTTTCAGTCCAACATTACACAGCTCATTCATTTACTGCCTTCCCTTAAACCTCATTCCTCCTCCAAAACATTATTCTGCATGTATTGTTCTGGCAGTTCCCATTTTTGTTCTATGTAATTTGCTCCTAACCTTTTCCAAAGATCCTACTTCCAGTTTTTTTTTCTCTGTTACTATATTCACTACTTCTGGCACAGTTAGTTTAGACTTTGATTTCCATTTTCTAGTTACTTGCTTTTTAGGCAGCCCCCAGAATTAAACTTGGCAAGGCCTTCCTATGTCTAGGCAATTCCAATTCTGTATCACAGCTCAAAAAATAATTTACTTTCCCCGGGATTCAGCAAACTTCCATGCAAGAATAGCTTGTTTTTGCATGGAAGGGACTGTTCCCATGCAGCACGGCAGTGCACCATGCATATTCATGGAGGTGTGCTGCCGTGTTGTAATATGGACACAGTTCTGTCGCTCATTACACCTCTCAACCCGTCAGAGTAAGAAATCTGGACAAAGCCATAAGGGATAATTGCCACTACAAACATAGAAAGTTGATAGAATAACAGGTTTAGCATTAGCATGAATTTTCTGAAGGATATAAAGTATATAACACACACCTCACAACCCGTTAAAGTAAGAAATCTGGACAAAGCCATAAGGAACAATTGCCATTACAAACTTAGAAAGTTGACAGAATAACAAGTTTAGCATTAGCATGGATATACTGAAGGGTACGAAGTAAAAAAACGCAACAAATCTACATTTTTTTCACATCTGCAATAAAGTTTACCTGTAGCTGCGCGGGTGTGCCTGTTGCTTAGCTATGTTTAGCCCAGCAGCAACAGCAAGATAAGTGAAAAAGGAACAGACATCCAACATAAGCAGTAGTGCAATAGGGTAGCGGTTAGAGAGTGCGTTTGCATGTAGTCATTCACGGTTTGAGCCTTGCCAAAGCCATTTCCATTTTGTATAATATATTTGTATATTTATGTAGGAAATAACTTCTCAACCGGAGTGCCCCATACAGTATAGTCACACAATAATAAATGTAATGAAAGCACATTGGGGGATGTCAGGGAAGGTAAACAAATGTATGATATGTAATGAATGATGAGTCAGTCCCATACAGGTGGTTATCCAATAAAATAAAACATAAGCAATGCTAAGCATTGCACAGCTATGCTGACCACGTGTAAGCATTGTGTAAATATGAATGCTAAGCAATGAGTAGCCCTGCTAAGTGGGTTTGCCCATTGGTAAACAGTGCTGCACCTGCCCCTTTAAGCACTGCCAAGCTTAGCTAAGCAGGTCTGCCTGTAGCTTAGCTCAGCATATTCAAAACACTCCAATCACGGCAAAGGGTGGGAAATCGGCCGTATTTAAATCTCGTAGGTGGGAATACAGCTCATAACTAGTTGTAGCTCCCCACTGTAAGCAGTATGGCAGGTGTTGGAGGGGGCATGCGCTTTTGGGCACAGCGCTGGGGCATACAGAAGTCCAAGGTCATGGTAGGACTCCTTAAAAAAACATGATGTGAGACTGCTGCAGGACCAGTACCAGGGCTCCCAATACAAAGCGGAAGCCTGGGAAAGTGTTGCCCATGATCTCACCAGTGCCACTGGTATCCCTCAGACTGGTGAGCAGGTCTGGCACCACTCTGCCGACTTGAAGTGGAGGAAGAGGAAGCTCTTGGAACAATGGGTCTAATAAGCAAGACAGAGCGGTGATGTCCCAGCAGTGTGCAAGTATTCATAGCAATAACTGTTTACCAAAGTCCAGCCTGTGTATGTGATGGATAGGTATGCATAAATGTTTCTCTGTTTTTATTACAGCTCCAGCTGAGCGGGTTGCGAACCAGGAAGCCCATGCCAGTAGGTTGCAAAGGCTGCATCGCGAGGCTGGTGAGTAACAATCTAGCTTGTACTATACATGCAAAATAAATATAAAGGAGTAGAATGTCACCTGGCATTATTAAACCTGGGTATGGTTTAAACTGAAGAAAGCATTCAATATTACACTAATAGTCTCATATAGATCATATATTAATAAAATGGAACTGCCTGCGAATAAAAATCTAAACTCTGGCATGGTATGATTTGAAATGTGTACAGGTTATGCATAGCAACTATAGCTCTGAAAGCATTAAACAATCAAGTCTCATCTGACAAAGTTAGTGCCTCTATAACACATGAGAATAACTGATATTACAAATGTCACGCACCAAGATCTGATATCTGAATAGTAATGTTGTGTTAACCATTGTTTTCCACACTGTGCTATGTGAACAGGTATGTAATGTTGTAAATACAAAGTCAGACTGTACAACAAAGAGAGAATGAGAAATAAATCATTCAAGGAATTGACAGCAGTGTCTCAATAGCTCCCTGTGATGAAACACACACGTCATATTTTTAGCAGAAACAGCCATGATTCGACTCCCGGGAGTGGTAGTAAGCTGTATGCATAATTTCAACTAGGATTTTGTGAAAATGTGTAGAAACAGTCAGATGTTCTTCATGTTTCACTGTAACAGTTATCACACTTGGAATATCTGCAGGTAGCCCTCAGTCGGCCCAAATACCAGAGTTTTGGGATTTCGGCGTCGGAAGCTGTCACCTCTTCCGTAACGTCAGGCCATCAGGGGTATAAAACATGCAGCCGACACCATTACATCAGCTTTTCTTGCCGCGCGGGAGTACCTGAAATTTTCATTTTTTGAGTTTCAAGCCTGAAGTCTTCTAAAGCTAAGTACCCCATTGGCGATCTTTTTTTCTTGCTCTAACCGATGTCAGAAAAAGTTAGCAATTGTCTTGCCTGTGGAAAGTAAATAGCTCACAGAGATTTTCATTATTACTGCGTCACCTGTTTAGGCCCAGACCACAAAGTTCCTCGCTGTCGGTTTTGTGCCTTGTTCAACACCCGAATTATTCATCGTTGGGCTATCTTTGTCGCTAAATTCTTTCGCTGTCATTCTCTGTATTCCGAAATGGCTTCGATAAGCCATCTGACTACCAATCTTCTAAAAAAAGTAAGGATAAAGACAGAGACAGACCACATAGGTCCAAAACTGCCGACGATGCTTCCATTAAGCTAGTCACCAGTCCGCCGGTACTCAGTGAGGCACTTTCGCAGCCCCTGTTACCCACGTCTACAGATTCGCAGACCTCTACTGAGACCCATTCAGAGTCCGGTATGCCACGAGATGCTTCTTCGACTATGGAAACTGCGGATGTCTCTACCTTGGATGGGTCCAGAGCCGCTGTGCAGGCACTGGCTTATTTAGACATGCCGATGTCCGTATTAAACTGAATACTTCGTTTCTGACTAAAACTACTGAATTTCACAGGCCCAGACTTCGCACTACGCCTAGGAAACTGACAACCAAAGTGCATTCTCAAGCTCTCATGCCACAGAAACAAATGCTTAGAATGACTGAAGACCTTATTACTTTAATTACTTTAATTAGGGGAAGCCAGCCTTCCCCCTCTAAAAGACAAAGAATTGATTTTCCTTCTGATTCTACAGACCATGAGTCCGATGACTCTGACCCTCTGATTACCAGAACTTACCCTTATCTACCTATGAGGATTCAGATGCAGAGGATTCCATTCCCTCTGCCTCCCCCCCAGAGAACTTTTCTTTCGGTGAAACCTTGCATACCCTAAGAGAGCATTTCCGCTGGGAATGCCAGGACTACCCTCAGTCCAAAAAGAGACTCAGGGAATTTTTAGACTTGCCTCAGCACAGGCCTCTAGCTATACCCCCTTGTCCTGGATATTGTAGATGATGTCTTCATTGAATCCAGTCTTACACATGATAGTTTACCACCAGCTCCTAGAAAGCCTGACAGGTACTACAGATACAGAGTACCTGCCTCTCACAAATTTCTATTTAAAAATCCCACTGTGGATCCAGAGACCATTTCCCAGGGACCTAAAGGTATTAAGGCTACTACAGCCAAAAACCCTACCCCTTTGGACAGAGATTCTAGGGCTTTAGACGGATGGGGTAAGAAGGTATATACCTCTGCAACTCTTGCCATCAGGGCTTTAAATTGCCAGTTTCACATGTTGAAGTACCAGCAGCATATTATGGAATTAATTAAACAAAAAATTATGTTGATTCCTGATTTTGCAGAAAATAAAGATTTACAAGAGTTAATGCATTCTGCAAACCAAGTTGGTAAACATACAGTGTGGTTTTGATGCCTTAGAAGCATCTTGCATAGCTGCTGTCACTGGGTCTGTTCTGGGAAGACATGCTTGGCTGAAGGAACAAATCTTGCCAGACCATGTCAAAGCAATATTACCAGATGCTCCATTAAACCAAGAATGTTTGTTTGGCACAAAAGCAGAAGTTGTTCTTAAAAAGATGGAGGAAAAAGCTAAATCTATGCAAACTGTTAAAGATTTCTTACAGGTACAACCACCTAGATTCAGTAGGCATTGGCCTTCAAAAATCTGGTCCTTTCCAGTCCCTCCCAGACCTTCTCAGTCCAAACTCAGGGGCAACAGACCACAAAGACTACAGTCTCAGGGTATGCACAGATCTAAACAATGGAGTGCTCCCACCTCAAAAACAGGAAGTGGTAAGCCACCCCCTTATTGAAAAAGTTCACAATGACTTGTCCTTCATCCTTCCCAGCCAGGCCCAAGTACTTGCACCCCTAGGGGGAAAACTCGCCCTGAATGCAAAAAACTGGGAGTATATTACCCAGGACCAATGGGTCTTAAACATTGTATCCCAGGGATACACATTCTACTTCCACTCACTGCCAATCCCAAGCGGATTGCCAGACCTTCCTCCAAACCAGTGGGCAGAGGCCCAACAGCAAGTACTTTCTCTTCTCAGTATCACTGCTATTCAACCTGTTCCCTCAGAGCACAGGGGACAGGGTTTCCACTCCAGACTGTTCCTGGTGCCCAGAAAAGAGAACTCCAGGTGCCCTATCCTGGATCTGTCAATTCTCAACACTTTCCTGGTGGTACCAAAATTCAAAATGCTTACACTCCAGCAGCTGCTTGCTATGCTAGCCAAGGACTCCTGGCTGGTCACCCTAGACGTAAAAGAAGCTTATCTGCACATCCCCATAAGGGAATCTTGCAGAAAATATCTACGTTTCAGGGCAGGATCTATGCACTGTAAGTTCTCTGCACTTCCCTTTGGCTTTTCTACTGCACCCAGGGTGTTCACAAAGTGCCTGGCTCCAGCCATTGCTTACTGCAGGCAGAGAAATATTCAAATTTACCCATACTTGGATGATTGCCTGATTCAGGCGGACAGTCAGGAATTGCTACTTCAGCACCTGACGTTTGTAAAGAGACTCATAAATTCTCTGGGGTATACCATCAACGAAAAGAAATCACAGCTGGTACCCAGCCAAAAGATTTTATTCCTGGGAGCAAGCTTGAACACAACTTCCCAGATGGCATTCCTCACTCCAGAAAAGCAGGTTTATTTGGCAAATTACTTCAAACTACTGGCCACTCAAACCCAGCTATCTGTAAGAAAAATACTGCAAGCCCTAGGGTTCATGGCCTCATGCATTCTCCTAATTCCATATGCAAGATTGCATATGAGGAAACTTCAATGGTAATTAAAAAGAAACTGGTGTCAACATTCTCAGGACCTGGAAACAGTGATTCCTATTATTCCTTGCCTAAGGACAAAGTTCCTTTGGTGGGCAGAGGCTTGCAACCACAACAAGGGACTCCTTTTCACTCAACCCCCACACTGCCCAAACCCTGACAACAGACGCATCAGACTATGCATGGGGGGCTCACATGGCAAGCAAATGCATTCAAGGCAAATGGAGCCCAGGACAAATTCACCTGCATATCAATCAAAAAGAAATGTTAGCTGTACAGAATGTACCGACAGCCTTCAAATATCTTATCCTTCCAGGACAACTCTTGATAAAGACAGACAACACCACAGTTATGTGGTACATAAACAAGCAGTGAGGACCTTATTCCTACCCACTCTGCAGGATAGCCATGGCTCTGAGGAACACAGTCCTGAGCAATCATGTGCACCTGCAAGCTCAATTTCTGCCAGGCAAACAAAATTCACTGGCAGACAACTTAAGCAGAAATTGTATGGACCCACATGAGTGGAAACTGGACCCCAACTCATTCAAACTTCTAATCCACAGGTGGGGACACCAGAGGTGGACCTCTTTGCTTCCCCCCAAAACCAGAAATTGAGCAAAATTTTGCACCAGAACTCCCCACAGCCAAGCATGGAAAGTGGATGCCCTATCCTTTACATGGGAAAACCTCTCAGTCTATGCCTTTCCCCCTCCTCTCAAAAGTACTACTCAAGATCAAACAGGACAGGTCAAGGACAATCCTTATTGCACCAGACTGGCCATGCCAGCACTGGTGCCCACTGCTACGCAGTCTGACAAAAGTGCCCAGCAGGAGGGACAGATTTTGCATCCTCAGCTGCATACACTGAACCTGGAAGCCTAGCTTATTCCCTGAATACATCACCAGCAACCTTCAGCAAAGAGGTGCTGGATGTCATCCTTGAGGCCAGGAGGCCTATTACTAGGAAATCCTATTCAGAAAAGTGGAAAATATACTGTTCTTGGAGCCAGTCTCAGGGAAAGGGCATAGCTGTGCCTACCTTACCTCAAATCCTAGATTATCTAGCAGAGCTGCTCCACAAAGGCCTATCCTTCTCATCAATTAAGATTCATCCCTCTGCCATCTCAGCTCATTACAATACAGAGCCACCCCTCTTCTCTCACCCTTTGATCAAACAGCTCCTGAGAGGAGCTAACAATTTGAGACCCCCAAGGAGAGCTCCCACTCCTGCCTGGGACCTTAACTTTGTACTATAGAAACTCACGCTTCTCCCTTTTGAGCCTGCTGCTACAGCAGAGTTAAAATTCCTCTCTTGGAAAACAGCCTTACTTCTAGCCATCACTTCAGCAAGAAGAGTGTCTGAGTTAGAGGCCCGTATGGTGGTGGAACCCTTCATTATCTTCCATGCAGACAGGGTTTCTCTCAGGACTAACCCATCATTTATGTCTAAGGTAGTATCCAGTGTGGCTTTAAACCTATCCATCTATTTACCAACCTGTTTTCCTAATTCTCAGAATAAAGGGGAAATGATCTTGCACGCCTTGGATGTGCACAGACAGCTCAGGTTCTTCCTTGACAGGACTAAACCTTTCAGAAAATCTGACCAGTTGCTAGTCAGCTTTGCTACAGGGGCAGAGGGCTGGGTCATTTCAAAGCAAACCATTTCCAAATGGATAGCACACTGCATCCATTTCTGATACAAACACCATGGAAAACCTACCCCACAGGGGATCATAACCCATTCCACTAGGGCTACCTCTACCTCTACAGCATTTCTCAGGGGAGTCCCTACCAGGGACATCCTGGAAGCTGCAACCTGGAGTTCTGTACACACCTTCACCAAGCATTACCACTTACCTATCTTTTCTAAATCCAGAGCTGGATTTGCCACAGTAGTCTTATAAGGTTTGCTAGCTAGCCCTAATGCTTCTTGACTGCCTCCACCCTTCCTTAGCTTTGGGAATCAACCCAAGTGTGATGACTGCAACAGTGAAACACAAAGAACATAGTATAGTTGTGTACACTTACCATAAATGTAGATGTTTGAGTGTATTCACTGCTGCAGTCCTGATTACCCCTCCCTCCAGCCCCCTGACTTTTCTATACTTTCTACCTATCCTCTTTTTTGCTCATATCTTATGGCAATGGTATTTACTTTTTACTTGAGGTGTTCCACACCATGTAACTGCTTCCTGTTTTAGGGGCTCCTGACATCTTGGGCAAGAAAAACTGATGTAATGACTTCGGCTTCATGTTTTATACCCCTGACGACCTGACGTCATGGAAGAGGCGACAGCATCTGATGCAAAAATCCCAAGACTCTAGTATTCGGGCTGACTGAGGGCTACCTGCAGGCAGATAACCCAAGTGTGATGACTGCAACAGTGAATACACTCGAACATCTACATTTATTGTAAGTGTACACAACTGTACTGTAGTATTAACAAACATTCCCTCCACAGGTCTCCCAGGTAAGATAAGGTATAAAGTAACAAAACAAACCAACTCCCAAGTCAGGGCAAAGTAATAAGAATAAAAGAATCCACGACAACTGCTTCCAGTGACCAGCAACCACACCAAGCCTAGGAGAGTATGTCTTTATTACACACTGACTAAGCGCTTTCACCAAATAATTGGCTTCTTCAGAGTCAGTGTCCACAAAACAACATAACCATTTTATACAAAAAAGCGCTTAGTCAGTGTGTAATAAAGACATACTTTCCTAGGCTTGGTGTGGTTGCTGGTCACTGGAAGCAGTTGTCGTGGATTCTTTTATTCTTAAGGTATAAAGTAGCTATAAGAAGGCTGTAGTTATACTGTGTCCAACACCCTTAGTCCAACCCCAAAGCTGCAAATGACAGCAAGATAAGTACATACACCAAGTGTTCTCCTCCATGAAATA
Source organism: Protopterus annectens (assembly GCF_019279795.1). Lineage (NCBI taxonomy): Eukaryota > Metazoa > Chordata > Ceratodontiformes > Protopteridae > Protopterus > Protopterus annectens. The sequence goes on along the minus strand of NC_056750.1, from coordinate 179,208,617 downwards.
TTTAAAGTGTCATGCTGTCACAGCTACAGGTCCCTGCTTACAACAACCAGGATGACTGATAGATGTCAAGGCAGTGCGTGACACACACACACACACACACACACACACACACACACACACACACAACACAACCACACACAATTAGTGCACATATGTAACCCTGACTACGGGAATATGGGTAGAAACAGTCATGTAGTATTAACAAACATTCCCCCACAGGTCTACCAGGTAAGAGAAAGTTAAAAGTAGCTATAAGAAGGCTGTAATTATACTGTGTACAAACATACAACTGCCCAACCCAAGGCTTTAGTTGTTGTAATAATACTGTAGAGTAATAAATAGAGCAATGATCATTAAAGCTGTAACCACTGCAAGAATCTACATTTGTTAATTGACATCTCTCTTTCTCCCCCACCTTATCTTCACCAGTAATGTAAACACATGAATGAATGGGTATGTTTTCCACCTAACCTACTGTTGGGACATGTGTTCTGTTGTTCTAAAAATGCTGAAATGTATTCAGATTAATGTTCCCTGTTCAAATACCATCATTGGTGGCCTGTTGCTATCAATCTAACCTGCATGCTGGTGTAATGCCCACTGTGGTTCCATATATGTATGTGTTCTGTTTGATATGCAAATGTTCCAAATGTGTTATATTGGGTTAATGGGAATACTTATGCATGCTGTAATAACTAATCCTGGAATGTGTTAACCATTACTAACCAACATATGTTCTAAATCTGCAAAACCACAGCATGTCAGGGAAGGCTGATCCCAGCAGATCTGCCACTCCCGCCTCACCTGGCTGTGGCACCAGGCCCCAGCACTTCTGGGACCTCCTCGTTCGCTGGTCTTGCATCACCTTCAGGTGGAAGCGCCTCAAGGGATGGGGCTCGTCCCCCCCAGGCACAGGTGCGGACAGGATCCTGTCACCCAAAGCCAGGTCCGGAGTCTGGTGTGTAGCGAGCTCCACAAGGAATTTGGAGATCTGCTATGCCAGCTTGAGGGCCATGTGGTGCATTTAGAGAGTCAGTCTGCCCCTCCTGCTCAGCCCCCAGCACAGCCACCTTTGGGGCTGTGAAGGTGCAGTGCTGACTGCCCATGTGTGGGGACCTCAGTCCCACTGTATCCATTTGGGGGGTCATGGGCTTCCGATTACCAAACACCCGTCCCCGTCCAAGGTGTTTACCCCCACATGTCATATACAACCCCTGTATGCTGTCTTGTCTGTCTTCCTACCCAACCTACCTCCCCAAATATACCTACTATCCTTCCCCAACATCCCACTCTCACCTTAAAAAAAATAAAGGGCAATCTGTTCCCCAATAATATTTTGCCCCATACATGGCTGTCCATTTCGCAGACGTGTCCACTGGACATATGTAGCTTGGTCTAATTAGCTTCACAACACATTATTGTTATCCTCACCCCTCTCTCAGGGGTTTGAGTGTCCAAATATACCTCCAAATACAGTATATATGCACAGCTTTTGCTGTAGAAGAAATGGATAGCTATGGATATTCCGTACACCCGTCATGCACATCCCTAGCGACTTTCATTATTGTCTTTCCCTCTTAGTGCCCCCTTTTTCACCACTTTCCTATCACCCTTTTTTCTTTTCTTTTAAAGAAATTAGCACAGGAGTAAGTGGGAGAAAGCTGTTTTAAGCAGTAGTAAGCAGGATTAAGCCTGTTTGCGTGGGACTAAGCAATGGCTACACAGATGAAGCACTTTTAAGGCTGTCTGTAAGCATATTTAATGGGAAAGTAGCATTACTTACCACCACGCAAACCCGCTTACAACTGCTTAAAAGTGCCTTAGTCACGCTGTATCCAACAGCCCTTGTTCTGCCCAGCAACAAAATAATCAGCCCTTGCAAACCTTGAACCCAGGACCCTGCACACCATAGCCAAAGCAATTTACCATGAAGCCAACTGAGCTGTAGATATGTCTGATGTTTTTTCAAACATATCATGCAGCACAGTCATTCAACTGTAGGGAAAATGTATTTTATGTATACATATGTGTGTGTGTGTGTGTGTGTATGTGTAAGCGTATATATATATATATATATATATATATATATATATATATGTGTGTGTGTGTGTGTGTGTGTGTGTGTATATATATATATATATATATATGTGTGTGTGTATATATATATATATATATATATATATATATATGTGTGTGTGTGTGTGTGTGTGTGTGTGTGTGTAGTGCAGTCAGACATCGGATCCACACTCTGAACCTCCCACTGCAACAAATCTGACCAAAGGCTGTGTAAATGGGGTGAAGTGGCCCAAACTAGAGACCTCTTGTAACTATTGCCCTTATCCCTACTTCCACAACAGAACTGTTCTGCTTTGCAACAAAATAATAAGGCCTGCCAAGTCGTGGACCCAGGGCCTTGTAAACTATGATCATAGCAATATACCATTACACCATCTGAGCCCTACATAATAGTAATGACATTCCAAACATATCAGTTAGTACAGTCATTCAACAGCAGGGAAATGAGTCTGTACAATCAGTCAGGTAGTCTATATATACATGTATATATGCATGGAGATGCATATATGTGGATAAATCTATACATACTACATATATATATATATATATATATAGAGAGAGAGAGAGAGAGAGAGAAAGAGAGAGCTACATCAACATTTATATCCACATATATGCATACATACATATATGTGGAAAGGTGAATAAATACATTTGATATATATATATATATATATATATATATATATATATATATATATATATATATATATATGTGTGTGTGTGTGTATACAGAATTATATATATGACAGCTACAAAGACATGCAATCAGAGGGTCATGCTGCTGCACACGAATTCTAAATCTGAAAATACACTCACTGGAAGTATTCTTTAAAATGGGGAACAATGACATCTGTGCTGTAACAGAGACCTGTTTAAAGGAAGCACCCCTGCAGTACCAGCCTATAATTAATTCAGCAACATTTGGCTGCATTACGTGGACTGAAGCTCCAAAGGTGGTGCTATTTTCATATTCATAAAGGATGCACACACCTCCATAATGGTAGACCAGCATTATGCATTACAGACCATTCAGGCGAAGCTGACATTGTGTACAACAGTGGTTCAGGTTGTAGCCTGCTATAGGTCCCCATAAATGTCCCAAGACTCACTCTCCATGTCCATAAACACCCTGGAGAATATTAGTGTCCAACCTAACATTATCATACTGGTTTACTTCAATTACCCCACCATTAATTGGGAAAGCTACTCATGTACCAATGCATATGCCCATCACATCGACCTGGTCCTTCCTAACATGGGTGAATGTTGCTTAACACCAACAGTCAACTCCTCCCTTGTTATATCAGAACACAAATTAATCACCTTTGGAAATCCACAGCCCTCCTACCCCCCAGCACAGGTAACCACCATGAAAAGCCTATCCAAAGCTAACTATGGCCTCATAAAATCAGAGGTGGCTAACCTCATGGAGACTAGTTGCATGACAGCTGAATCAAACAACAATACACTATGAACATGTACACACATGCATGGATATCACCTTAACCAATACAACCAGGACCCTCACCTCCAAAAAAAAAAGCTGATCTGTTGGTCACCTGCCATAAAGAAACT